>NC_056432.1:41923455-42065955 GCF_018296145.1 Oncorhynchus tshawytscha
AACACCATTATTTTGGTCTTACTGAAATTTACTGTCAGTGCCCAGATCTGGCAGAATCTGTGCAGAATATCTAGGTGCTGCTGTAGGCCCTCCTTGGTTGGTAACAGAAGATCAGATCATCAGCAAACAGTAGACATTTGACTTCAGATTCTAGTAGGGTGAGGCCGGGTGCTGCAGACTTTTCTAGTGCCCGCGCCAATTCGTTGATATACACTGCTCAAAAAAATAAAGGGAACACTTAAACAACACAATGTAACACAATGTAACTCCAAGTTAATCACACTTCTGTGAAATCAAACTGTCCACTTAGGAAGCAACACTGATTGACAATAAATACATTTATTTGACCTTTATTTAACTAGACAAGTCAGTTAAGAACAAATTCTTATTTTCAATGACGGCCTTGAGGTCAGTGATAAAGTAGTCTACAGTACTACTGCCAAGAGATGCGCTATAGGTGTACCTACCATAGGAGTTCCCTCGAAGCCTACCATTGACTATGTACATACCCAGCGTGCGACAGAGCTGCAGGAGATGTGCCCCGTTTTTGTTGGTTATGTTGTCATAGTTTTGCCTAGGGGGGCATATGGGGGAGGGAATGCTGTCACCTGCAGGCAGGTGTTTGTCCCCCTGTGTGCTGAGGGTGTCAGGTTCTTGTCAGGTTCTGGCATTTAGGTCGCCACAGACTAGTACATGTCCCTGGGCCTGAAATTATTGATCCCCCAGGATGGAGAAGCTGTCTTCATTAAAGTATGGGGATTCTAGTGGGGGGATATAGGTAGCACACAGGAGGACATTTTTCTCTGTTATGATTATTTCCTTTTGAATTTCTAGCCAAATGTAAAATGTTCTTGTTTTGAGGGATTTAGGTCTGCTCTATACCAAATTAGCATACCCCCTGAGTCCCTTCCCTGTTTCATACCTGGTAGTTTGGTGGATGGGACTACCAGCTCTCTGTAACCTAGAGGGCAACCAGTGGGTCCATCTCCTCTATACCAGGTTTCTTGCAGGATGACAATGTTTGTATTACCAATTTTCTCACTCACTCACTCACTCACTCACTCACTCACTCACTCACTCACTCACTCAGAAAGTGCTAAACAAATAGGCCTCAGTGTTTTCCCTATATTCATTTAGCAGCGGCGGGCAACTGAAACACTGGGCCTACAGGTTGAGGGATGAATGGTTGATCTGGAATGCAAACCGATAGTAAAGTGTGGCTTGTGCAATATTTTTTCTCAGTCTAATGAATCAAGCTTGACGGCAACTGTTGTTCAGGGGACTTGGTCATCAAGCTTGGTTGTAAAACGTTATTGCACATGCCACATTTTATGGAGTGCAGGTCAAATGCTCTAAATTCATGACACCTAAATGGTATTTATGTCATGCTTTTTACGAACTAATTTGACACAGAACGACTGTGGCAGGGAGGAACACCCTAGAGAGGAAAAAGAGGGAAGGGAATTGCATTTAAAGCAAGGTGAGAAAGGAGTTAAATTATTTTGAAAAGGGGATATGATATCTTAGTTTAGACTAAAGAAATGTTACTGTAGGTAGCCTATTTTAAATTGTGGTCACATCTCAATTGATGAATAGTTTCTAATTAACACACTTCCCAAACATCCTTTGAAATCAGATTATGAGCAGAAACAGAGTTTGAAATTTGCATCCAACTCCTTAATTAATTGCCATTAAACATAAGGTATAACATTTTCCCTGACACCCAAACCAGGGTGCACAAAATACATTTCAGCAGTAAGCTTTACATTTTTTAAAACTTGTTAGCTCTTTTTCATTTACCTTAATTCAGAAGTGCCTTTCAAACCGACATCTGCATATAAAATAAAGGCTTCTATCCACTCTATTGTCTAAATTGCACTGAAGCCAAGCATAGACTTGTCAAACAATATTCTCACGTGTAATGGGAGTAGCGCTTCTAAAAAATGCCTTCTTCACACACAAGGAATAGCTATCATAGAAAATCACCACGGTCCCGTGTCGCTCAGTTGGTAGAGCATGGCGCTTACAACGCCAGGGTTGTGAGTTCGATTCCCACGGTGCACCCAATAATGATTTAGGATAAAAATTGTAATGAGAATATGTCTGGAATTTAGCCTCTCTTGTCTATTTAGAATGTAACACTTCTACTCTGTCAATTTGTTTGCATAAAGCAACACGTTCAATATGAGGCACAAGTCTTAACGCTTTCCACCTGTGTTAACTTTGTGACCGGAAAATGACCATATCCTCATTAACCACTTTTTATGGCGACTCCTTTTCATGGTGCCAATGCACATGACAATTATCTATGAAATTGAGGCAATATAGCAATCGCCTTGTATTGCCATAGCCACTAAGAACCCTTTTATCTCTGATAGGGAAACAATTATGGCCTCACTGAAGATAAGTTCATCTTTGAAATTCGGAACATGTTCTGCCTTCAGTCTGGGGTGTTGTGGGTATTGATCTGGTGGCATTCTACTAAATGCTTCCTGGGTTGAGCAGTGTGTTGGAATAGGTCAGGTGTTGGAGTGGCCCCGGTAATAATGTATGTATGGCTCTGACCCCCAGGGACAGAGCGTACAGCAGGCAGATAGACAGACCGACCAGTGGGCCTCAGTGGAGGACCTGGCTCGCAGTCGGCTTTCCAATTCATCCCAAAGGAGTTTGATGGGGTTGAGGTCAGGGATCTGTGCAGGCCAGTCAAGTTCTTCCACACCAATCTCGACAAACCATTTCTGTATGGACCTCACTTTGTGCACGGGTCATTGTCATGCTGAAACAGGAAAGGGCCTTCCCGAAACTGTTGCCACAAAGTTGGAAGCACAGAATCATATAGAATTGCATTGTATGCTGTAGCGTTAAGACTTCCCTTCACTGGAGCGAAGAGGCCTGAACCATGAAAAACAGTGCCAGACCATTTTTCCTCCACCAGACTTTACAGTTGGCCCTAAGCATTGGGGCAGGTAGCGTTCGTCTGGCATCCGCCAAGCCCAGATGCGTCTGTTGGACTGAGTATTATTTATCACTTCAGAGAACACGTTTCCACTGTTCCAGAGTCCAATCGCGAAGAGCTTTACACCATTCCAGCCGACACTTGGTATTACTTATGGTGATCTTAGGCTTGTGTGCAGCTGCTCGGCCATGGAAAATCCATTTCATTAAACTCCCGACGAACAGTTATTGTGCTGACGTTGCTTCCAGAGGAAGTTTGGAATTCGGTAGGGAGTGTGGCAACGGAGGGCAGACTATTTTTACGCGCTACGTGCTTCAGCACTTGGCGGTCCCGTTCTGTGAGCTTGTGTGGCCTACCACTTCGCCGCTGAGCCGTTGCTGCTCAAAAAGACGTTTCCACTTCACAATAACAGATCTTGCAGTTGACCGGGGCATCTCTAGCAGGGCAGAAATTTGACAAACTGACTTGTTGGAAAGGTGGCATACTAGCATAAAGTGGCATGGTTGTGGTGTGCAGAAAATAAAAGGAGTAATTTTCCTACATGGCTAATCTATTTGTGACCGTGTTGTTGAAGATGGATCTTACCACTGTGCTCCCGACTTATGTCACACTTCAATGAAAACAGTATTGAATGACACTCATCCTCAACTCAACCTCAGATATAGGCTACGACACTACACACTAGCTTGACTTATCCCTCAGTCTTCCAAAGGTGGTGGAACTAGCTAAAGGTTTTACTGGTAAAATAATTAAAAAAGTAGGCAACTTTCTCATTCTCTTAGGAGATGGATAGAATGCTTTGAAAATGACGGAATAATTGCAGGCCACCATGGTTGCTAGGCAACGAGTCTATGCTGGGCTCCATTGTGGAACGTTCCGTAGCACACATCTCTCTGTCTCTTGTCCCCTTATCACAGGTACAATCACCATGTCCAATGGATTGTGGGCTGTAATGCAAAGGTTGTTCAATTAACCTAGAGTGAATTGACGCACCGCTGCGTCAATCTAAGTAACATAATTGAAAAAAATCCCCATCAAAATCTGTCTGTTTAAGCTAGAGATATGTTTTTTGTTGTTGTTGCGTGGGCTGCGTCTCAATCAACCAAGGTGGAGGGTGGCCAAGTTGCAGTTGTGTTTGTCAGACGATGAGACATCCCGAATGTCGGTCTTCTCACGAAAATGTCTGTAGCGTCCGAACTGTTTGGGCTACAAACTAATGTGGCTCCACTGTGGAAAGGGGAGATTCTCCGTTTTGCTCTACAACCCCCACAAGTGTCACTGAACTTGTCTGAAGGAAACGGTATAAACATTTGTATGGAGGTAGTTTTGTGCCTACCAAAAAATAGGTTTAAATATGTGTAAAGAAAATATACATGTATATACAAATATTTCCTGAGCTTTCTTATATACGGTGATTTGGAAAGTATTCAGACCCCTTGACATTTCCCACATTGTGTTATGTTAGACTTATTCTGAAATGGATTAAATAGTTTTCCCCCCTCATCAATCTACACACAATACCCCATAATGACAATGAAAAAACTGTTTTTTAGACATTTTTGCACATTTATAAATAAATAAAAAACAACTGAAATGTCACTTTTACTCAGGCAGCGATTACAGCCTCAGGTCTTCTCGGGTATGATGCTACAAGCTTGGCACACCTGTATTTGGGGAGTTTCTCCCATTCTTCTCTGCAGATCCTCTCAAGCTCTGTCAGGTTGGATGGGGAGCAGCTATTTTTAGGTCTCTTCAGAGATGTTAGATCAGGTTCAAGTCTGGGTTCTGGCTGGGCCACTCAAGGACATTCAGAGCATTGTCTTGGCTGTGTGCTTATTGTTGTTGTCCTGTTGAAAGGTGAACCTTCGCCCCAGTCTGAGGTCCTGAGCACTGGAGCAGGTTTTCATCAAGGATCTCTCTGTACTTTGCTCCAGTCATCTTTCCCTCGATCCTGACTAGTCTCCAAGTTCCTGCCGCTGAAAACATCCCCGCAGCATGATGCTGCCACCACCTTGCTTCACTGTAGGGATGGAGCCAGGTTCCTCCAGACGTGACGCTTGGCATTCAGGCCAAAGACTTCAGTCTTGGTTTCATCAGACCTGAGAATCTTGTTCCTCATGGTCTGAGAGTCCTTTAGATGCCTTTTGGCAAACTCCAAGCGGGCTGTCATGTGCCTTTTACTGAGGAGTGGCTTCTGTCTGGCCACTCTACCATAAAGACCTGATTGGTGAAGTGCTGCAGAGATGGCTGTCCTTCTGAAAGTTTCTCCCATCTCCACAGAGGAACTCTGGAGCTCTGTCAGAGTGACCATCGGGTTCTTGGTCACTCCCCTAACCAAGGCCCTTCTCCCCCGATTGCTCAGTTTGGTCGTGCAGCCAGCTCTAGGAAGAGTCTTGGTGGTTCCAAACTTCTTCCATTTAAGAATGATGGAGGCCACTTTGTTCTTGGGGACCTTCAATGCTGCAGAAATGTTTTTGTACCCTTCCCCAGATCTGTGCCTCGATACAATCCGGTCTCGGTGCTCTACAGGCAAATTCCTTCGAGCTCATGCATCCTGTTTGCGGTAGGACACTAAAGTAAAACTGAAGAAAATGTGTTAAAGAAATTAACATTATGTCCTGAATACAAAGTGTTATGCTTGGGGCAAATCCAACACAAAAAAATCACTGAGTACCACTCTTCATATTTTATAGCATGGTGATGACTGCATCATGTTATGGGTATGCTTGTCATCGGCAAGGACTAGGGAGTTTTTTTTAGGATAACAAGAAATGGAATTAAGCTAAGCACAGGCAAATTCCTAGAAAACCTGGTTCAGTCTCCTTTCCAACAGACACATGTTGTAAGGGTTTTCTTCTGGTGAAAGAGAGGCGGACCAAAATGCAGCGTGGTGGTTATTCATGTTTTTAATAAAGACGACTATACATGAACAGACTATACAAAACAAGAAAAGTGAAAACCTAAACAGTCCTATCTGGTGCAAACACAGAGACAGGAACAATCACCCACAAAACCCAACACAAAACAGGCTACCTAAATATGGTTCCCAATCAGAGACAATGACTAACACCTGCCTCTGATTGAGAACCATATCAGGCCAAACATAGAAATAGACAAACCAGACACACAACGTAGAATGCCCACCCAGCTCACGTCCTGACCAACACTAAAACAAGGAAAACACATACGAACGATGCACAGAACGTGACACATGTAAATTCACCTTTCAGCAGGACAATAACCTAAAACCTACAGTCCAATTATACACGGGAGTTGCCTACCAAGACAACATAGTTAGTGGCCTAGTTACGGTTTTGACTTAAATTGGCTTGAAAATCTATGGCAACACTTGAAAATGGCTGTCTACCAATGATCAACAACCAACTCGACAGAGCTTGAAGAATTATAAAAGGAATAATGTACAAATATTATACAATCCAGGTGTGCAAAGCTCTTACAGACTTACCCATACATACCCACATCTGTAATCGTTGCCAAAGATGTTTCTACATAAGTATTCACACCCCTGAGTCAATACTATGTAAATTCGATATTTATGTATTTCACTTTATCATTATGGTGATATTGTGTGTAGATGGTTGAGATGTCTTTTTAAAATCCTTTTTGAATTCAGTCTGTAACACAACAACGTGAAATAAGTCAAGGGGCATAAATACTTTCTGAAGGCACTGTATGTGCAGGAAATGTATGCTTTCAGAGAAAATAGTTGGTGACCCCTCTAAAACTGCAGGAGAAAGAAGTAAAATTCTGTGTATGGGTGAATAGTGTGTCTGTGATTGTAAGACTTCAGTGCCTTCATTGAATGTTGTGGGTAGTGTGCATGATGGAGAGCTGTTCCACTTCAAGAACATTTTCAGCACTTTATAACATTAGTCCTCTTTAATGCCCTATTGGAGGAACTATATACAGTATAGGTTATAACAGAGGTATAAATAGGGTATTTCCCGAGTTCATCTGACTCTGGGGAAGTATATGAAGTGCCAAAGTATCCCTTTAAATTGTCTGCAAATATTGTTTTTTATTGTGTTGTATTTGTAAATGTTGTGCATTTGTATGATTTGTGTTCACGCAGGGCTCCCTTGGAAAAGAGGCCTTGGTCTCAATGGGGTTTCCCTGCTAAAATAAAGGTTAACAAAATGTTCAGTGCTACCAATCGCGTATCATTGACATTGTCTGGACCATGCAAAGTTCCCGTTGACCACTGGTAGCTGAGCTAGCGTACATATTGAAAACCAGTGCACTGCTCGTTCAATCCTACTCCTTGTAGCAAAGTTAGCCAAAACCTCCCGTGGTGCATTTTCTCCAGAGCAATCTGAGGTAATTGCAGGAATCACAGAAAATTGCAGGTAATAACAGTGGTCACATTTGCATAAAAGCTTTCTGATATTCACTGTGGGAGACTATTGTTTTTTTTTTGTCTGTCTCTGTGTGAACGTGCTCACCTCTGAACTACTACCAGAATCCGTGGCACAGCTCACCTGCTTGCCTACACACAGTAATGGCTGTAGCATAGTATAGCTATAGCATAGCGTCCTAATGGAGCTAGTGATCTCAGACAGGCAGGTGGGACTCCCTGCTTGCATGTTCAGATCTACTGGTATATACAGAACATAACACACCAGGACACGGTCATATTTTTCTCAAACAAAGTACACACACACATTCTGAAGTAACAGGCCTTCAACTAAGAGAGCTTGTTGGAAAGAGAGCTTGTGGTGTCAATATTCGTCTGTTTCCCAGGTTAGTGGAATTAAGCCTGAGACCTGACTGTGGCAAAGAGTCTACACACGCATGCATACACACAGAGGGAGATGGAGTGGCTATGAATAAGTTGGATGCTAAGGGTCGCTGTCATCCTCATGCTCCATCGCCCGCAGCCAGACTGACCCCTACTTCCCCTCGCCGACACGCCTCAACTCACTCACACACATTCTCTCTCTCTCTCTCTCTCTCTCTCTCTCTCTCTCTCTCTCTCTCTCTCTCTCTCTCTCTCTCTCATATAACACATATCCAAGCTGCAGGCAAATGTTAAATCTAGACTTGGTTTCCTCGTAATCGCTCCTCTTTCACCCCAGCTGCCAAACTAACCCTGATTCAAATGACCATCCTCCCCATGCTAGATTACGGCGACGTAATTTATAGATAGGCAGGTAAAGGGGCTCTTGAGCAGCTAGAGGTTCTTTACCATTCGGCTATCAGATTTGCCACCAAAGCTCCTTATAAGATGCACCACTTCACTCTTTACTCCTCTGTAAACTAGTCATCTCTGTATACCCGGTGCAAGACCCACTGTTTGATGATTATTTATAAAAACCCGCCTCACTCCCCCCTATCTGAGATATCTACTGCAACCCTCATCCTCCGATACAACATCCGTTCTGCCAGTCATATTTTGTTAAAGGTCCCCAAAGCACACTGTCACGCCTTGGTCATAGTGTTTTGTGTTTTCGTTATATATTTTGGTCAGGCCAGGGTGTGACATGGGTTTATGTGTTGTGTTTCGTATTGGAGTTTTATAGGATTTGGGATTGCTAATGATTAGGGGTGTGTCTAGTTAGGTTTGGCTGCCTGAGGCGGTTCTCAATCTGAGTCAGGTGATTCTCGTTGTCTCGGATTGGGAACCGTATTTAGGTAGCCTGGGTTTCGCTTTGTATTTCGTGGGTGATTGTTCCTGTCTTTGTGTAGTGTTCACCAGATAGGCTGTATTAGGTTTCACGTTCCGTTTGTTGTTTTCGTATTTAATAGTTATTTCATGTATCGTCATTCATTCATTAAAGAACACGAGTAACCACCACGCTGCATTTCGGTCCTCTCTTTCAACAAACGAAGAACGCCGTTACACACACACATCCCTGGGTCACTCCTCTTTTCAGTTCGCTGCAGCTAGCGGCTAGAACGAGCTGCAGAAAACACTAAAACTGGACAGTTTTATCTCTAAATTCAAAGACTCAATCATGCACACTCTTACTGACACTTGTGACTGCTCATGTGATGTGTTTTTTGTACAATTTTGTCCTTTGTGCTGTTGTCTTTGCCTAAAAATGTGTGTGCTTCCATGTTGTGCTGCTGCCATGTTGTGTTGTTGTCTTAGTCTATGTAATGTTGTGGTGTCTCTTTTGTCATGATGTGTTTTGTCTAGGGCTGGGCGATATAGCAAAAACATAATCACAGTATTTTTATAATTTTCTGATGGTATGACAGTATTTTATGTTTCTGCATTTCCTGCCCTCATTTGAGGTTATTTCCACGCTGCCATGTAGGGCTGCACAACAATCTAGGCCTTATTTTTTTTATTTAACCTTTATTTAACTAGGCAAGCCAGTTATTAAGAACAAACTCCTATTCCTATTGACAATGACGGCCTACCTGGGAACAGTGGGTTAACTGCCTTGCCCAGGGGCAGAACGACAGATTTTTACCTTGTCAGCTCTGGGATTTGATCCAGCAACCGTTGGGTTACTGGCCCAACCCTCTACCACCCGATGCTACAGGAAGGCCATAAAGATCATCAAGGACATCAACCACCCGAGCCACTGCCTGTTCACCCCGCTGTCATCCAGAAGGCGAGGTCAGTACAGGTGCATCAAAGCTGGGACCGAGAGACTGAAAAACAGCTTCTATCTCAAGGCCATCAGACTGTTAAACAGCCACCACTAACATTGAGTGGCTACTGCCAACACACTGTCAATGACACTGACTCTACTCCAGCCACTTTAATAATGGGAATTGATGGGAAATTATGTAAATATATCACTAGCCACTTTAAACAATGCTACCTTATATAATGTTACTTACCCTACATTATTCATCTCATATGCATACATAGATACTGTACTCTATATCATCGACTGCATCCTTATGTAATACATGTATCACTAGCCACTTTAACTATGCCACTTGGTTTACATACTCATCTCATATGTATATACTGTACTCGATATCATCTACTGTATCTTGCCTATGCTGCTCTGTACCATCACTCATTCATATATCCTTATGTACATATTCTTTATCCCCTTACACTGTGTATAAGACAGTAGTTTTTTTTTTTTGGAATTGTTAGTTAGATTACTTGTTCGTTATTACTGCATTGTCGGAACTAGAAGTACAAGCATTTCGCTACACTCGCATTAACATCTGCTAACCATGTGTATGTGACGAATAAAATTTGATTTGATTTGATTTACCTGCCGCCCCAAAACCAAAATGTTGCAATTGCAATTTGACTTGTGATTTAGAGCAAAACACTTTGGTGAACTGTTGGAATCATGGAAATAGAATGATTATTCTAATTCTATAGTTAGAATATAGTAGTGGGCATACAGTGTTTGACATGACAACAAATGAAAATACCAAGGAGAAGTTATTGTGACACATAGGAACCCAAGTGTTTCCTATAGGACCCTATAATCTTTGGCTACATTGAATGTATTCTCTTAGCTACTTCATGACGCATACATATTCTTGCTTCGCATAGTCCTCTTCGATTTAGAAGATACCGCTGCAAAAATCATGCATATTTAGGTCTACATACCATCACTGGTATTATCAGGCTGGAAAGCTAGTTACGTTCTCTGACTCAGTACATTTATAGGCTAGCTAGCAATTAGCATTAGTGGTTAGATGTTTGCCGATGTAAGAAAAACAAAAACAAAGAGTGTAATTATAGAACGCTAGTGGATTTATATTAAGAAAAAATGTGAAAACAGCATTGTTGTCATCAACACTGTTGCAAATGCTGTATTGACTATGCAGAGACTGAACATACGTGTATTCTGGGCTACAGTCCAAACATTTAAAAGACACTCCTATCCCATCAGCCCGCATAATTAAGTGGACACTTCTGATGACGTATCATGACATCTGACGAGTATACACTTGCATGGCAAAGGAAGGCCAAGATGGCGGCTTGAACAGATGCTTTTTTACAGAGCTCCGCACCAAACTTCAGAAAGATTGTGAAAAAAACAAACAAGTTTACGGTCATTACTATTACTGTTTTTATTTGTTCAAGATATAAAAACATTCCTGTGATTGGAATAAGAATTGGATCATTTATTTCTGCATGTCCTTGCGAAGTCGTGACAAAAATAGAAAGGAAGAAGCTAGCTGTTCTATTGCTAATCAACAAGAGAGAATCGTGCTTATAGACAACTGCCATAACTACGCTTTGCCCTATTGATAATATCATGCTTTCGAATGCTGTTAAAGACGACGAATTCCCCTCTTTACCGGTTACTCCGTGCAAACCTCCACCCTCCAAAAAACCCAACATGAACTCTGACATTGTGGCTACCCTCTCTTTACTCATCAACTCCAGGTATGACGCCATTGAGAAAATGGTAGGCGTGAACACCATGGTTATCGAAGGCTTGAAAAAGACTGTGGAGTTTGCATGTGGTGAAATCAAGGATGTGAAAACGAGAGTGGCAAAAGTTGAAAAAAGTGTGGAAAAGGTGGAAAAGAATAACAATGTCTACCATAGACGTCTCACTGATCTGAAACAAAACACAAGAAGATGGAACCTGAGACTCTACGGCGTGCTAGAGGTGGAGAATGAGGATGTGCGAGGAGAGGCTATCCACATCTGCCAAGAAGTTATGCCTGCAGAGAAGAACAAAGTTGGCGATGCCATCGACGTTGTGCATCGCCTCGGCAAGAAGCAACAGCAAAACGATTCAAGACCCAGGGGTATCATCATCCTCTTTACTGCCAGATTCTACAGGGATGCTGTCTGGAAAGCTGCTAGGAAGAACGCCTCTGCGTTTCGCCGACCATCTCAGCCCGGAGGACATAGAAAGAAGGAACAAGTTGTGGCCAACGATCAAGAAAGCACGAAATGAGGGAAAAGCTGCTTACTTAGAATCTCACCAGAAGGAATAGATTGATGGTTTTGGTCATGGTATTCTCATTTTCCTTGTATTGATTAATGTTACCTAACAAGCATCAGGTGACCATTTTTCGGAATACTCAGGTACTTCAATTTATTAGTTTGTTCTTCTATGACCAGAAGGCCTATTTTGTTTACAAACTTACAAAGAAGACTGAAAGTTGTATTTGTTTTTTATGTATACAGTAACTAAGATACTGTTTTAAAGGGCATACAGGTCTGCTCTGACTTTACATGGTTATTGCTCTATTTAGTTATTAATACTTATTTCCAAATGAAAAAGGACTTAGGAACATGTACAGTGGGAAGAACAAGTATTTGATACACTGCCGATTTTGCAGGTTTTCCTACTTATAACGCATGTAGAGGTCTGTCATTTTTATCATAGGTACACTTCAACTGTGAGACGGAATCTAAAACAAAAATCCAGAAAATCACATTGTATGATTTTTAAGTAATTCATTTGCATTTTTTTGCCTGACATAAGTATTTGATCACCTACCAACCAGTAAGAATTCCAGCTCTCACAGACCTGTTATTTTTTCTTTAATAAGTTCTCCACTCATTAGCTGTATTAACTGCACCTGTTTGAACTCGTTACCTGTATAAAAGACACCTGTCCACACACTCAATCAAACAGAATCCAACCTCTCCACAATGGCCAAGACCAGAGAGTTGTGTAAGGACATCAGGGTTAAAATTGTAGACCTGCACAAGGCTGGGATGGGCTACAGGACAATAGGCAAGCAGCAATAGGCAAGCAGCTTGGTGAGAAGGCAACAACTGTTGGCGCAATTATTAGAAAATGGAAGAAGTTCAAGATGACGGTCAATCACCCTCGGTCTGGGGCTCCATGCAAGATCTCACCTCGTGGGGCATCAATGATCATGAGGAAGGTGAGGGATCAGCCCAGAACTACACGGCAGAACCTGGTCAATGACCTGAAGAGAGCTGGGACCACAGTCTCAAAGAAAACCATTAATAACACACTACTCTGTAATGGATTAAAATCCTGCAGCGCACGCAAGGTCCCCCTGCTCAAGCCAGCGCATGTCCAGGCCCGTCTGAAGTTTGCCAATGACCATCTGGATGATCCAGAGGAGGAATGGGAGAAGGTCATGTGGTCTGATGAAACAAAAATAGAGCTTTTTGGTCTAAACTCCTCTCGCCGTGTTTGGAGGAAGAGGAAGGATGAGTACAACCCCAAGAACACCATCCCAACCGTGAAGCATGGAGGTGGAAACATCATTCTTTGGGGATGCTTTTCTGTAAAGGGGGGTTAGGACGACTGCACCGTATTGAGGGGAGGATGGATGGGGCCATGTATCGCAAGGAGGAATGGGAAAAAATGTCAGTCTCTCGATGTGCAAAACTGATAGAGACATACCCCAAGCGACTTACAACTGTAATCGCAGCAAAAGGTGGCGCTACAAAGTATTAACTTAAGGGGGCTGAATAATTTTGCACGCCCAATTTTTCAGTTTTTGATTTGTTAAAAAAGTTTGAAATATCCAATAAATGTCGTTCCACTTCATGATTGGGTCCCGCTTGTTGTTGATTCTTCACAGAAAAATACAGTTTTATATCTTTGTTGGAAGCCTGAAATGTGGCAAAAGGTCGCAAAGTTCAAGGGGGCCGAATACTTTCGCAAGGCACTGTATGTAAAAATATATATATATATATTCTATTTTTTTTATGATCAGGTGATCAGATCTGATCAGTTTTCATATGCCCTTAAAATAATATTTTGTATTTTATTTCTCAGAATAGTTCCTGATTACACTAAAGAGGGTTTTTAGTCTCTCTTACTACAAAGAACCCTTGGTTTGGTCTTGAACATAATTTTCTGTTGAGGTGAATTTCATAAGCTGGATAACATCTAGCTCAGAGTTTATGGAATAAGCTATTTTCACTTTAAATTGACTTAAATGGTGCAGATCTCGGTTCATTATCGCTTACGTTCACTGCTCCTACGTTTGACTCATCCTACTACAGTTTATACTTTCATATAATCTTTGTTGTTTTGTCTTTGTCTATAGTTTCTCTTAATGCTAGGGGGTTACGAAACAATGTGAAGAACAAGGCCTTATGTTTATTTGCTAAACAATTTCAAACAGATTTCTGCTTTTTACAAGAGTCTCACTCCGTTTCGGCTGATGCCAACTTCTGGAGGTCACAGTGGGGCAACAATATTTGGCTTTCCCATGGATTTGAACACTCTGCTGGTGTCACAATGTAAAATACATTTTGGTAATATTCTACACTCGGAATGTGACCCCTTTGGTACCTTTATTTGTCTTGTGATCAGTTACAATGACATTATGCTCATTACTGTAAATTTCTATGGGTACAACACCAAACATGAGAATGATGAGTTTCTTGAATCTATAGAGAAACATATACATCATTGGTTATCTAAATGTACAAATTTGTTATTATTGATAGTAGGGGATTTTAACATTACTATAGATAATTCAACTGATAGATGGCCCCCAGGTAGGCCAACCAATCAGAATTTGGGTTTAATACTTTTTATGGAAAAGTTTGATCTTACTGATAAATGGAGAGAGAGGTTTCCGGCCGACAGATCATTCACTTGGAGTAACAAAACAGGTTCCAGACTATCCAGAATAGATTTTTGGCATATATCCAAATGTATTGATCGTGAGTGTGTTACTACAAATATTTGTACTACTCCCTTCACAGACCACAGGGCCATTTACATTGATATTTACAAAATATTTACCTGTGATACTAACCTTGGTAGAGCATCCTACTGGATGCTAAATAGCTCGTTATTAAATCATTATATTGTTACATTTGAGGTTAAAGATCTGCTTTCACACTTTTGGGAAAGGGCTTGTGAAGAAAAATCTTATTGCAAGAACTGGGAGCTCTTTAAATTTGAGGTGTCCAAATACCTTAGAAAATATGGTAGTAATCTTGCTAAGACCAGAAGAGCTGAGGAGGAAAAGGTGATCATTAAGATAACTTCCCTTTCTCAGAGGTCCCCAGCCAGCCTCTCGGGGGAGGAGAAGATGGAACTGATTGAGTTACAAAATAAACTTGATAATATATATAGATTAAAAGCAGAAGGAGCCTTTATTAGATCTAGGAAAAAATGGATTGAGGGAGAACAGAATTCATCCTATTTCTTTAGACTTGAGAAATTTCACTCTACAAATAACACTATCCATAAACTAGAAATTGATGGTGTTATTACAGATTACCAAAAATTATTTGCTAAATACTGTATAATTTTTTACAGAAAATTGTATAGCTCTACATACTGTCAGGAATCCACAGATATATGTTTTTTGACTCACTGAATAATGTTTACTCTATCAGTGATATAGAATCGAAACAGTGTGATGAACCCATCAAAGTTGAAGAGATTATAGAGTCTATCAAACATCTAAAGAACAATAAATCACCAGGTGCTGGTAGAATCAGAATTTTACAAATTATTTTCTGAACAATTTTCCTATTAATCCTATTTTAAGTATTTTTAGAGAGTATTAAAAACAATGTTCTCCCTCCTACAATAAGTCAGGGGTTAATAGCACTGATACCTAAGCCTAAAAAAGAAGTGCTGCTCATCGATAACTGGAGCCCAATTTGTCTTCTTAATAATGACTATAAGATATTAGCCTTATTACTTGCAAAAATAATTAAAGATGTCCTGGATGCAATCATTGATGAAAACACAGTCTGGCTTTATGAGGAACAGACATATTTCTAACAATATCAGACTAGTGTTAGACATACTTGACTGCTCAGGCCTAACAACCGAGGATAGCTTCATAATATCTCCACCCGGCACAGCCAGAAGAGGACTGGCCACCCCACATAGCCTGGTTCCTCTCTGGGTTTCTTCCTAGGTTTTGGCCTTTCTAGGGAGTTGTTCCTAGCCACCGTGCTTCTACACCTGCATTGCTTGCTGTTTGGGGTTTTAGGCTGGGTTTCTGTACAGCACTTTGAGATATCAGCTGATGTACGAAGGGCTATATAAATACATTTGATTGATTGATTGATTGATTGATATTATTTGTAGATTTTTATAAAGCATTTGACACAGTAGAACATCAGTTCCTCTTCCAGTCCCTTGAGAGACTTGGCTTTGGGGATTTTTTTCTGTAAGTCTATTAAGACACTCTATACAAATGGTAACAGCTCTATCAAATTGAAATGTGGCACCTCACCTAGATTTGAGTTAAAGAGAGGAATTAGGCAAGGTTGTCCTATCTCTGCATACCTGTTTTTATTAATCAACAAACTTCTTACAAATTATTTAAATAATAGTCCTGTACAAGGTATTTCCATAGCTGGTAAAGAAATTATTATAAGCCAGCTGGCTGACGATACTACACTTTTTCTGAAAGACGCTAACCAAATTCCCATATCGATCAATGTGATACAATCCTTTTCCAAAGCGTCTGGTCTATATCTTAACATTAATAAATGTGAACTCATGGCTGTCAAAGATTGTGTGACACCTTCATATTATGGTATTCCAGTAAAAGAAGAACTTACATATTTAGGCATAACCATTACAAAGGATCAGAAGTCGAGAGGTTTACTAAATTTTAACCCTCTTATTAAAAAACCCCAGAAGAAGCTAAATCAATGGCTACAGAGGGACTTATCTTTAAACGGAAGAGTCCTAATAACCAAGGCTGCAGATATCTCTAGACTAACATATGGTGCTCTATCTTTATATCTTGACAGTAAAATAAGCAAGGAGATAGACCAGATGCTTTTCAACTTTCTGTGGAGAAACCGTACCCATTACATTAGGAAAACTGTTGTAATGAACACTTATGAGAATGGTGGGCTGAATTTTCTGGACTTTACTACCTTAAATAATACTTTTAAGATCAATTGGATAAAACAATTCCTAAGAAGACCCACTTCTATGTGGAATTTTATTCCTCATCTTGTCTTCTCTACTTTTGGTGGCCTTAACTTCATGTTGGTTTGCAATTATAATATTGACAAAGTTCCAGTGAAACTTTCTTGTCATGGTCCTTAATTTATAAGCATAATTTTTCTCCACACAGATATTATATATGGAATAAGCGGGATATATTGTATAAAAATACTTCTTTGTTTTTAGAATATGGATTTGGAAATAATATCCTATTGGTGAGCCAACTGGTAAATGCAAGAGTGTATTTTACTTAGTTATAAGGAATTCTTATCACTTTACAAGGTCCCTGTAACACCTAAAGATTTTGCAATTGTTTTAGATGCCATTCCCTCAGGTGTTGCTTTATTATTCAGGAACGTGTCAAGACCTGACCCTCAGAGCCTACCTTCTATTGACCCTGTTGACTCATCAGTAGGAAAGATTTGTTTCTCTTTTGGTCCATTCAACAACAGAGCGATACGAACCTTGTTTCAGCAGGATGTTGTATCTATACCTTATGCCTTATTGGAATGAATTTATTGATAATATCTGTTGGAAAAAAGTTTGGATGTTGCCACATACAGTGGGGCAAAAAAGTATTTAGTCAGTCACCAATTGTGCAAGTTGTCCCACTTAAAAAGATGAGAGAGGCCTGTAATTTTCAGCATAGGTACACTTCAACTATATGACAGACAAAATTAGAGAAAAAAATCCAGAAAATCACATTGTAGGGTTTTTTATGAATTTATTTGCAAATTATGGTGGAAAATATGTATTTGGTCACCTACAAACATGCAATATTTCTGGCTCTCACAGACCTGTAACTTCTTCTTTAAGAGGCTCCTCTGTCCTCCACTCGTTACCTGTATTAATGGCACCTGTTTGAAGTTGTTATCAGTTTAAAAGACACCTCAAACAGTCACACTCCAAACTCCACTATGGCCAAGACCAAAGAGCTGTCAAAGGACACCAGAAACAAAATTGTAGACCTGCACCAGGCTGGTAAGACTGAATCTGCAATAGGTAAGCAGCTTGGTTTGAAGAAATCAACTGTGGGAGCAATTATTAGGAAATGGAAGACATACAAGACCATTGATAATCTCCCTCGATCCGGGGCTCCACGCAAGATCTCACCCCGTGGGGTCAAAATGATCACAAGATGAGCAAAAATCACACGGTGAGCAAAAATCCCAGAACCACACGGGGGGACCTAGTGGATGACCTGCAGAGAGCTGGGACCAAAGTAACAAAGCCTACCATCAGTAACACACTACGCCGCCAGGGACTCAAATCCTGCAGTGCCAGACGTGTCCCCTGCTTAAGCCAGTACATGTCCAGGCCCGTCTGAAGTTTGCTAGAGAGCATTTGGATGATCCAGAAGAAGATTGGGAGAATGTCATATGGTCAGATGAAACCAAAATAGAACTTTTTGGTAAAAACTCAACTCGTCGTGTTTGGAGGACAAAGAATGCTGAGTTGCATCCAAAGAACACCATACCTACTGTGAAGCATGGGGGTGGAAACATCATGCTTTGGGGCTGTTTTTCTGCAAAGGGACCAGGATGAAAGGAAAGAAAGGAAAGAATGAATGGGGCCATGTATCATGAGATTTTGAGTGAAAACCTCCTTCCATCAGCAAGGGCATTGAAGATGAAACGTGGCTGAGTTTTTCAGCATGACAATGATCCCAAACACACCGCCCGGGCAATGAAGGAGTGGCTTCGTAAGAAGCATTTCAAGGTCCTGGAGTGGCCTAGCCAGTCTCCAGATCTCAACCCCATAGAAAATCTTTGGAGGGAGTTGAAAGTCCGTGTTGCCCAGCAACAGAGCCAAAACATCACTGCTCTAGAGGAGATCTGCATGGAGGAATGGGCAAAAATACCAGCAACAGTGTGTGAAAACCTTGTGAAGACTTACAGAAAACGTTTGACCTCTGTCATTGCCAACAAAGGGTATATGACAAAGTATTGAGATAAACTTTTGTTATTGACCAAATACTTATTTTCCACCATAATTTGCAAATAAATTCATTAAAAATCCTACAATGTGATTTTCTGGATTTGTTTTCTAATTTTGTTTGTCATAGTTGAAGTGTACCTATGATGAAAATTACAGGCCTCTCTCATATTTTTAAGTGGGAGAACTTGCACAATTGGTGGCTGACTAAATACTTTTTTGCCCCACTGTACCTACTTGTTAACAAAATTAAGGAAGTTTCCTTCAAAATTATTCATAAATATTATCCTGCCAACCATTATATGAATACGTTTAAGGAAAACATAAACTCAAATTGTTCCTTTTCTAATGACCACTAAGAAACAGTGTTGCATGTTGTTTGGCATTGTATTCATGTAAGAAAACTGTTGCAAGACATCAGTAGATTTACAATTGAACACATATTTGAAGATCTTACACTATTGTGGAGAGATGTATTGCTTGGATTCTTTACCTATGATAGAAATAAGCTGAAACATTTTTATGTAATTCATTTCATTATTCTTTTGGCCAAATTTCATATTCACAAATGTAAATTTACAAACAAAACACCACATTTTCTTACCTTACAAAAATAAATTGAACTGTATTTTAAGACAACTAAATACTCTACTAACAAAAAAGCATATGGTCCTTGTGTATTGTGATATTGTACACCCTAGCCCAATTGTCCTTTTGTATATTATTTATATATACTTGTGTTCCCACATGTACTTCCTGTATTGATTTGTTGTTAATTTTTTTTTTAAATTAAAAAATACACTTGCATGGCAAGGGGCGAGGGAGGGAGGAAGGACCTATTTTTAAATGGACCGCCCATGACCGGAAATTCGTCACTATTTCATCCCAAGATGATTGTGTTTTCAGCTACCGGTAGCTTGTGGGTGGTTTATATGCGCTACAGTCAATTATGATTGCATGTCTACTTACATTAAATATATAATTATTAATATATACCTACTGTACGATAGCTAGCAAATCAATGAGCTAAATAACATTACAAATCCTGCGAAAATGTTTTATTTCTACAATTTCCAAAAGCTAACCAAACAAAAATGTCATTACTTTTACGAGATGTGTTTGTGCCGTCGTGTATTAGTAGCACAATTTCGAACTTGTTTACATTCATTTTTACTTACACTTGTATGTTAACTCCATATTGACGTTGAGGTTATAATTTTTGGCTGACTTTTCTTAGCGGATGTACAATCATCACGAATTGCATTATGGGGAGTTTCAGGCCCCGGAGTGAACATAATTGTACACTCGCCAACTCGACTAAAAACGAGGGCTGAGGGGCTTACGTTGCAAACTACCCTTGCTTGGCTAATCATTTGGCCCTCCCTCAAAAATGGTGATGGGGATTCCCCCAAGGGCATAAGATGAGGGTAAGTGGACGAGGGTGTGTCTTTTATGAGTTTGAACCGCAGCCCTTGTCGAGGAGGAACAACAAATGTGCTCCTTGAGTGACAGGGGGTGTGGCTAGGTCTGTGTGGAAAGGGGCATGGAGGGAGATAGGGAGAGTGAGTGAGAGAGAGTGCGGAGAGAGATGACTGAAGTAGCGAAGTACTCATCGCTTTTGATTGGCTCCTTGGTATACAACGAAGGTTTAGAAAAGGCTGAGCCACCACTCAAAGAGAAATGGATGCCCTTCATATGTGTACTGATCAGAGCAATTTGTCTGAACGTCCCTTAATGTCAACACACAAACACACACACACACACACAGCTGAGGTGGTACAGGGCTGGGTCACAGCAGTTCATTCACATCCGTGGATTTGTAAAAAGGTCTTATCAACAGCCTAGTGTGTGTGTGTGTGTGGGTGTAACTCCTGTCTTATTCATTTCCATTGATCACATCAGCGAGCTGTGCCTTGACTTGACGTTTTGATCTAATAATATGACTGGGGCTGAAGGAGGTGAATATGCTGGGCACAGCTAACCACAACACACTAGGACAAAGGCACACACACATATACACACTGTATGCCCATCAGTTTGAGATTAATATGCCCTGACAGCGCTCAGAGTTCTCAAAAAGAACACACGGACCAAAAAAAGGTGTGTGTGTGTTTCCCAGTGGACCTTTCATTCCCTGTGTCTCCCTCCCAGGTCACTTCAAGCCTCTCCCCGCTCATTGATGTGAAAATGCTACTACAGACACAGGAATATCAATTAACATATGTACGTGTGTCGCTAGGTGGTTTGTGTGTGCGTTGGCGTTCCTGTGTGTTTCATTGTCTTTTGATTCATTCCAGTTCTGTTCTGTCCTGCTGAGCCCTGCTGCAGCCCCACTCACACCCCCACTGCGCAGATCAAAGCCACACTGGGCCCTTTTATACACATATAATATTTAAATTGGCTGAGTTTGTTTATTGTGCTGGCTGGGCTTGGCTTAGCTTAGGCAACAGCTCACTGAGCTGAGGACAGACTGTGTTTTCTAGTGAGGCAGGATAGAGCGACATGGGTGGATGGTGTAACACCCCCCCCCCCCTTACAATGACGTCTTCATCATCACTATCACCATCATCCTCTAAGGCCGCAGGGCTGGTGATTGAATTGGGTATCTAGAATGTAGGCTATTGAAGCACATACAGTAGACTTATAGAAACTAGTCTACAATCATCCCCCCTCCATACGTTCAACCACTAAGGTCACACCGGAGCGCTATTGACAACTAGAGAAAGGGAATATGAACCTCTAGCATGCCTTGTCAATCACTCACTGGCACAGCTGCAACCTGTCTAAAGCAGTTTATTTTAAAAAAAGCCTAGTTCTCCACTAATCTGGAAAACCTTGCCTGATTGCTCTAAACTAGTGGTCCCAAACTTTTTATAGTTCCGTACTCCTTCAAACATTCAACCTCCAGCTGCATACCCCCTCTAGCACCAGGGCCAGCGCACTCTCTCAAATGTTTTTTTTTCTTCCCACCATTGTAAGCCTGCCACACACACACTATAGAATACATTTATTAAACAAAGAATGAGTGTGAGATTTTGTGACAACCCGGCTCGTGGGAAGTGACAAAGAGCTCTTATGGGACCAGGGCACAAATAATAATATAATAATAATCAATAACTTTGCTCTTTATTTAACTATCTTACATATAAAACTGTATTTGTTCATCAAAAATTGTGAATAACTCACCGCAGGTTAATGAGAAGGATGTGCTTGAACAGATGCACATAACTCTGCAATGTTGGGTTGTATTGAAGAGAGTCTCAGTCTTAAATAATCTTCCACACACAGTCTGTGCCTGTATTTAGTTTTCATGCTAGTGAGGGCTGATAATCCACTCTCACATAGGTACGTGGTTGCAAGGTACGTGGTTGATTAAATTATATTTTCACAATCTCCTGTTCAGATATTGGTAAGTGGACTGGAGGCAGGGCATGAAAGGGATAACGAATCCAGTTGTTTGTGTCATCCGTTTTGGGAAAGTACCTGCGTAATTGCGCACCCGACTCACTCAGGTGCTTCGCTATATCACATTTGACATTGAGTTCATTTGCACACACAAAATCATACAATGATGGAAAGACTTGTGTGTTGTCCTTGTTAATGTAGACAGAGAAGAGCTCCAATTTTGTAATCATAGCCTCAATTCTGTCCCGCACATTGAATATAGTTGCGGAGAGTCCCTGTAATCCTGGGTTCAGATCATTCAGGCGAGAAAAAACATCACCCTGATAGGCCAGTCGTGTGAGAAACTCTTTATCATGCAAGCAGTCAGACAAGTGAAAATTATGGTCAGTAAAGAAAACTTTACGCTCGCGTCAATACTTTGCCCCTTGACAACTAGCGCACTGCTGTATGTTGTAAAAACGTTACATGGTTGCTGCCCATATCATTGCATAGTTCAGGAAATACACCGGAGTTCAGGAGCCTTCCTTTAACAAAGTTGAACCATTTTCACTGTGGTGTCCAAAACGTCTTTCAAGCTGTCAGGCATTCCCTTGGCAGCAAGAGCCTCTCGGTGGATGCTGCAGTGTACTCAAGTGGCGTCGGGAGCAACTGCTTGGACTCGCGTTACCACTCCACTATGTCTTCCTGCCATGGCTTTTGCGCCATCAGTACAGATACCAACACATCTTGACCAACAAAGTCCATTTGATGTTACGAAGCTGCCCAGAACTTTAAAAATATCCTCTCCTGTTGTCCTGGTTTCCAGTGGTTTGCAGAAGAGGATGTCTTCCTTAATTGATCCCCCAAAAACGTAACGGACATATACCAGGAGCTGTGCCAGGCCCGCCACGTCTGTTGACTCCTCCAGCTGTAACGCATAGAATTCACTGGCTTGTATGCGAAGCAGTAATTGCTTAAAAACATCTCCTGCCATGTCACTGATGCATTGTGAAACAGCATTGTTTGATGAGGTCATTGTCTATATAGTTTTTTGGGGCCTTTTCCCCCAGCATTGTCCCAGCCAGATCTGCCGCAGCAGGAAGTATTAAGCCCTCCACAATAGTATGGGACTTGCCTGTCCTAGCCACATGGTAGCTCACCATATAAGACGCTTCTAGCCCCTTCTTATTAATGTTATCGGTTGCTTTTATACTTGTCTTACTACTCGAAAGTCGTCTTTATTCTCGCTCAAAAAACTCCCGTGGCTTATTTCTCAAATTGTCATGTTTTGTTTCTAAATGTCTGCCCAAGAGTGATGTTTTCATCGAGTTGTGAGATAGTACTTTTGCACATATAACACACTGTGGCTGAGGAAAGGCACTACTCCCAATATAAGTGAACCCCAAATCAATGTAGTTCTCATCATATTTGCGCATCTTTTCGATGGTTCAACGTCCCTGTCTGTTCGGTGCTTTCCCGGGTAAGGGGGCAGTAGCTCTTCGGCTGCATCAGATTCACAACTGTCAGTGTCCATACTAGCTGGGCTTACAACAAATGTAGAATTACCCCAGACAATTTGGCCACTTGCAATTTTATCGGCTTCTAATTCATTTTATCGTCCAAAAGCCTGCAATTACCTGCTAAGGGAAACTTTGGTCTGTGTGTGTCCGTGCTTGCATTCTGTGTGTGTGCATCTGCTTGTGTCAGATGCTGCATCAGCCCCTAGCAAAGTGTCCAGTCTCTCATCCCCGCCCTTGGCTCCCCTTTCGCACTATCAGAGATTTAACCCAGAGAGAGAACTCGCCTCAATCACTTTACTGCCCTGAACCGCCCGGCTAACCACCAAAGCCCCTGTAGCCATGACAACGCTTAGATGGAATCCTTTTGGCTTTTACCCATTGGCTTGTCTCAGTCAGTCATTGTAGAGTGTGGAAGGAGAGGAAGCTGAGATAAGGAAGGACTCAATTCTATGTGTCTGTAAATGCCCACCTGTCGTCTCCCTTTTTTAAAAATGATTTAACTAGGGAAGTCAGTTAGGAACAAATTCTTATTTACAATGACGGCCTACCGGGGAACAGTGGGTTAACTGCCCTTGTTCAGGGGCAGAACGACAGATTTTTACCTTGTCAGCTCGGGGATTCGAGCCAGCAACCTTTCGGTTACTGACCCAACGCTCTAACCACTAGGCTACCTGCTGCCCCCGTGTGTGAATGCAATAAATATATAATATCCTCTGTTACATTGGAGTGGAGAATGTAGGGGGAAAGTAGAGGGCTGCAATTTATGTTGTCCCCCTTTCTGTAGAGATCTCTTTTTTTTCCTCGTTTCTGCAAGTCGATTTGGCATACCTCTCCCTCTCTGAAGTGTCTCCCCTCTGAGTCTTTATGAAGAGGGATGATTTCAGCATCGTATTATAAGATTATTGCTCTGAAAGAGTCCCTGAGCCCCTCTTCCTCTCTCTAGCATTTTCTGTCTCCTTTCTTCCCCTGCTCTCTCTCTCTCTCTCTCTCTCTCTCACTCTGTCTCCCCCCGCCTCTCTCTCCCCCCTCTCTCTCTGTATCTCTAAAGCTTAGCGAGGGTCTACTTCAGCAGAAAGTGTTGTTGTTATCTCATGCTGCACTTCATAGGCTACTGGGGTACCATAACAAACAGCACACGACGATGGGATGAAGGGGTCGGAAAACAATGGGCTCACTCCAAAGATGTTGATATTCTTGCAAAGAGGTTTAGACCCAAAACAGACACTAACTTTTGCAGCACACAACCTTCTACGACAGCTAGCTAACGTTTGCGATTTAACACAAAACAAGCGGAATGTGTCAGCTTGTGTTAACGTTCACAAACTAGCCATTTCCCTTGCTGAACGTACTTCTGGTAAATAGACGTGTGCTGTCCAAAATATCTCTAGTCACCGGGTTCTATAAAGGAAGATGGTGTTTACCTTCTGCCCTTTTTACCGAGTCACGTTGACCTCTTTCTTCCTGGGATCAATACCCATTACAATGAATGTCTCATTAAATAACATGGGGAACATATCTCAGGTAGAACCCAGGACACACTCTGGAAGTAATTCATTTAGCAGGAAGCTTTCTGAAAATGTTGCTTAGTAACCAGCCAACTGAGACTGGTTCATTTTAAAGCTTTTTTAATGAACGTTAGCTATCATCTTTGCTAGTCGTCATCGCTTCTGTTATGTGGCTGGTATGATTGGGGTTTAGATTCCTTGCTAAGTGACACAGTCAGTAATGGTGTCTTCACCTCCACATTGTGTAATTCCCTTATGGTTGACACTAATGGATTACTGATGATCATGATCATGATGGCGATGAAGGCAATTGAGATGATGATTGTGATGCTTCTTGAAACCCTTGCCAACACCCCTTCTTCAGGCCATACTTGGACCATTCCAAGTCCTTCTAAATCTAATAACATTGGGACAGAGCTTGTAATGTAACACCGGGTTTCTTCTTGTGATGGACAGAACCTGTACCCACCTTCCATCACCTCTGATCCCAGGATCAGGCCCTTTCCCCTGGGCTCGACCTCTAAAGGCCCCACTGCCAAGCTGTCGCATGAAAGCAGCTTACTCCAGGCTTGGTGGTTGTCAAAGCTGGGGAAATGAATACAGTGTGGTACCTGCTCCATGTTAGCAGATAGAAAAAGAGAGGTTTAAAGACACACTTCTCTAAAACTCTGTTTCCGCCCTCTATCAGCCGTAAACAAAGACCAGAATGAAAACATTGAACGTTGTATTTTACAAATGTGAATCCATCACAGCGGTTGCAAACAGAGATCGAGGAGTGTGGCTTTAGTTAACCCCCTAGGATCAGTGTTTGGAGTGACCAACGACACTCTGTTGATTCATGCTTGATCACACTGCTTTGCTTCATCTTGGCCATGTCGCAGATGTAAATGAGAACTTGGTCTCAACTAGCCTACCTGGTTAAATAAAGGTGATATAAAATGCTTCATCCAACTCTATCTGTGTGTAGGTAGAGGAGGTGGTGGATGTGGGGACGTTTGCTGAAGAGGACATCCACATCCCTAGCATCTACATCCACAGGATCATCAAGGGAGGCAGCTACGAGAAGAGGATAGAGGTGGGCCTCCAGACATCTCAGTGGATTCATACGGGGTTGCAAAGTTCTCGTTATTTCCTATGAATTATAGACTTCCTGTTATCTTTTGGACTAAGTTGATGTGCAATCAAGTCCTCTCTACCCTGTTCTAGTACCATGAGGAATCAAATGAGTGGCAGTATTACTGTTTAAAAAGAGTTGCAAAAGTTCCAGTAACTTTCCCAAAATTCCCAGGTTTTCCAGATATCTCTGTTGGAAGATTCTCAAAACTAGGAGGGAATAAGCAGGAAATCTGAAAAACTCCAACCAGGATTTCTGGATAACCTGGGAATAGTCAATATGGAAGTGTGGGTAATCAATTGGTACTAAGCCGAAATGACTGAATTATCTCTCTCTCCACTCTTCAGAGGCGTACAGTGCAGAAGGCCCAGGCAGAGAAGCCAAAACCAAAGAAGGACTCTGACATCGTACGAGAGAGGATCATTCGCCGGGCAGCTCTGGAGTTTGAGGATGGGATGTATGGTATCCTTGAACATGAAATGGGAGTTGACTGAACAAATCATCAATGACATCTCACCAAAACGTGGATTAATAGTAAAAGCGTTTAAATGTACTACTATATTGGTGCTGCCCTATGTACAGTTGAAGTCGGAAGTTTACATACACCTTAGCCAAATACATTTAAATTCTGTTTTTCAAAATGACTGGCATTTAATCCTAGTCAAAATTCCCTGTCTCAGGTCAGTTAGGATCACCACTTTATTTTAAGAATGTGAAATGTCAGAATAGTAGTACAGAGAATGATTTTCTTCAGCTTTTATTTTTTTCATCACATTCCCAATGGGTCAGGAGTTTACATGCCACCAAATACTAATTGAGTGTAATGCCTTTAAATTGTTTAACTTGGGTCAAACGTTTTGGGTAGCCTTCCACAAGCTTCCCACTATAAGTTGGGTGAATTTTGACCCATTCCTCCTGACAGAGCTGGTGTAACTGAGTCAGGTTTGTAGGCCTCTTTGCTTGCACATGCTTTTTCAGTACTGCCCACAAATTTTCTATAGGATTGAGGTCAGGGCTTGATGCCATCTATTTTGTGAAGTGCACTAGTCCCTCCTGCAGCAAAGCACTCCCACAACATGATGCTGCCACCCCCGTGCTTCATAGTTGGGATGGTGCTTTTCGGCTTGCAAGCCTCCCCCTTTTCCTCCAAACATAACGATGGTCATTATGGCCAAACAGTTATATTTTTGTTTCATCAGACCAGAGGACATTTCTCCAAAAAGTACAATCTTTTTCCCCATGTGCAGTTGCAAACCGTAGTCTGGCTTTTTCATGGCGGTTTTGGAGCAGTGGCTTCTTCCTTGCTGAGCGGCCTTTCAGGTTTTGAAGATATAGGACTCGTTTTACTGTGGATATAGATACTTTTGTACCTGTTTCCTCCAGCATCTTCACAAGGTCCTTTGCTGTTGTTTTGGGATTGATTTGCACTTACCGCACCAAAGTATGTTCATCTAGGAGACAGAACGCGTCTCCTTCCTGAGCGGTTTGACGGCTGCGTGGTCCCATGGTGTTTATACTTGCGTACTATTGTTTGTACAAATGATCGTGGTACCTTCAGGCGTTTGGAAATTGCTCCCAATGATGAACCAGATGTGTGGATGTCTACAATTTCTACAATGTCTACAATTCTGAGGTCTTGGCTGATTTCTTTAGATTTTCCCTTGATGTCAAGCAAAGAGGCACTGAGTTTGAAGGTAGGCCTTGAAATACATCCACAGGTACACCTCCAATTGACTCAAATTATGTCAATTAAGCCTATCAGAAGCTTCTAAAGCCATGACATCACTTTCTGGAATTGTCCAAGCTGTTTAAAGGCACAGTCAACTTAGTGTATGTAAACTTCTGACCCACTGGAATTGTGATACAGTGAATTATAAGTGAAATAATCTGTCTGTAAACAATTTTTAGAAAAATGACTTGTCATGCACAAAGTTGATGTCCTAACCGACTTGCCAAACTATAGTTTGTTAACAAGAAATGTGGAGTGGTTGTAAAACAAGTTTTAATGACTCCAACCTAAGTGTATGTAAACTTCTGACTTCAACTGTGCATAGACATGGAATCACTGGTAATTTTAATAATGGAACACTAGTCACTTTAATAGTGTTTACATGCTGCTTTACTCATTTCATATGTATATACTGTATTCTACTGTATTTTAGTCAATGCCACTCCTACATTGCTCGTCCTAATATTCATATATTTCTTAATTCCATTCTTTATCTTTTAGATTTGTGTGAATTGTTAAACACTACTCCACTGTTGGAGCTAGGAACACAAGCATTTCGCTACACCCGCAATAACATCTGCTAAATATGTGTATGTGACCAATACAATTTGATTTGAAATTGGGAAAGTTCATTATCCTTGACAAACCAACCCCATCAGTTAACCCAGGTTTTGGCATCGGTAGTGCAGAATCAGATGAGATCAGGGTACTAGTATGTCTTTCATGTATTCAGTGTGTGTTCTTTAACGTTAACCCCTGTCAGCTAACCTGGGCATTGGCATCCCCATGCTGGCCAGCAACTTCATCCAACCTGACATAACTGTCCACCTGCAAAGCGAGAACGGCATCCTGGGATTGGTAAAATGCTCATATAAACCCCCATCACTGTAAAACCATACTAACATGGTTTGACAACAGGTGTTGGGACTGACGTTCTGAAACGTGCCGGATTCTTAACCCAACATTGTGGTGATTGCGACCATCTGCCTTCTTTTTCCTCCATCCATTATTTGTACACACAGCTGTGGGCTGTGTTAACAAAGACTGCAGCTCCACCAAGCCTTTCACATCAATTCTGTTGTCAGAGAAATTTCCGCAGAAATATGCCAATGCCTCATTTGTGAGAATGTTTCCCCAATTATGAATGTCAGGTAAAGTGATATGATGTCAGAAGCTCTCTTCCTCCCCCCCCTCCTCCTCCTCCTTTTATAGTGCTGTAAAGAAACAAGGACTGTTCCTTTGTTGAAGGGAGAGAAAATAAGTGTGTGTGTGTGTGGTTATGGTGCTTAGAGACCGGATGTGTGTCATTGTGTGATGAATGTGTGTGTTCTGTGTAGGGCCCCTACCCCACAGAAGACGAAGTGGATGCTGACCTCATTAACGCCGGTAAGTGATTTTTGCCTCACACACACACACACGAAACAAAGCAAACTATCTCGTTTATGAGAGATGTTGACATTTCCCCCTGTGTTTGTGCAGGTAAAGAAACGGTGACTGTGCTTCCAGGAGCTTCCTACTTCTCCAGTGACGAATCGTTTGCCATGATCAGAGGGTAAAGGCAGTATAACTGATTTATTGCTGTTTGAAGTCATCGAGACAGAGGGCTCTGTGTTTTTGTTTGTGCGTTATAGTCAAACTCTAGGGGGCTAGGTTAGGGCTGAATGATCAGATAACTGTTTAGGCTAAGGGTGATCAGGAGAGGGAAAGTGTAGGGATGAGGGGGCAGGAAGTTTGTGTTGTGTGGGTGGGTGGGTGGGTGGGTGGGTGAGCGGGCGCATGTTGGGGTTGGCTCTAAAAGTAGTGGTTGTCTGACCATTATTGACAAGATGTGGATGCCATGAAGCATAATGACCCTTTGTGAGACACATGAAGTCCTATTGAATATGGAATTGGAGACTCACTGATCAGGATATTGACACTGAGAAAGAGACACTAGGATTAGCTTGGACAGTGGAGCATCAAAAACATCCCGTTTTCTGTCGAGACCTTGGGATGATATACACAACATGGACAAAAGTAGGTGGACGCGCCTTCAAATGAGTGGATTTGGCTATTTCAGCCACACCCATTGTTGACAGGTATATAAAATTGACCACACAGCCATGCAATCTCCATAGACAAACGCTGGCACCGTCATAGGATGCCACCTTTACAAATGTATGCCCTGCTAGAGTTGCCCCGGTCAACTGTAAGTGCTGTTATTGTGAAGTAGAAATGTCTAGGAGCAACAACGGCTCAGCCGCAAAGTGGTAGGCCACACAAGCTCACAGAACGGGGCCGCGTGCTGAAGCGTGTAGTGCGTAAAAATCTTTCTTCGGTAGCAACACTCACTAGCGAGTTCCAACCTGCCTCTGGAAGCAATGTCAGCTCCAACTGTTTGTCGGGAGCTTCATGAAAGAGGTTTCTGATGGCCGAGCAACCACACAACAGCCTAAGATCATCATGCGCAATGCCAAGCGTTGGCTGGAGTGGAGGAGTGGAAACGTGTTCTCTGGAGTAATGAATCACGCTTCACCATCTTCCATTCCAACGGACAAATCTGGGTTTGGCGGGAGAACGTTACCTGCCCCAATGCATAGTGCCAATTGTAAAGTTTGGTGGAGGAGAAATAATGGTCCGGGACTGTTTTATTGTGGTACGAGCTAGGCCCCTTGTTCCAGTGAAGGGAAGTCTTAATACAATGCCATTCTAGATAAGAAGGCCCTTTCCTTTTTCAGCATGACAACGCCCCCGTGCACGAAGTGAGATCCATACAGAAATGGTTTGTCGAGATCGATGTGGAAGAACTTGACTGGCCTGCACAGATCCCTGACCGTAACCCCATCAAACATCTTTGGGATGAATTGGAAAGCCGACTGCGAGCCAGGCCTAATCGCCCAACATCAGTGCCCAACCTCACTAATGCTCTGAATGGCTGAATGGAAGCAAGTCCCCGCAGCAATGTTCCAACATCTAGTGGAAGGCCTTCCCAGATGAGTGGAGGCTGTTCTAGCAGCAAAGGGGGACCAACTCCGTATTAATGCCCATGATTTTTGAATGAGATGTTCGACAAGCAGGTGTCCACATACCTTTGGTCATATAGTGTATATTAGATAAATAGATGTCGTCTGAGCTCAACAAAACTGCCATGAAACCAAGAAATGCTGCCTAACAACCATGGCCAAGCCCTGATTTGTAAGCCTTGTATATTAGCTGTTAGCTATTGTTGACCATGCAGCTCGGCAAAAGCGATGGCGATAATTCACGGGTTGATATTGATTTCTGGATCAGCTGAAACTCGGCCCACCCACCCTATAGAAGTAGATCTGTTTGTCCACCCGTGGAAATCCAATAAGATTCATAAATATAGAGGGCTAATGGCCAATGTGCCAGAGACCGCACAAAGACATGGCTCATACACACACACACACACACAGACACACACGTGTTGGTTATAGTGAGTCATTGCACTGCAGTGTCTATGCTCTGATTTTACAGGGTATCTGGCTGTGTGTGCCCTTCCCTCCCACTGACTCACTAACGCACACACACAAACAGAGAGAGAGAGAGACGCATACACACTGTCCCTCTTAGATCTGAGCATGGTGCCACTGGTGTCAAAAGTTGATCCGGTGAAGGTGACGTAAATAGTCTTGTGTGAGTTTCGGCAGAGATTTCTGAAACGCATGACATTGGCCTGTCGTTGTGTGTGTAGCTCAGGTCTCTCTCTCCCTGTGGCACAATGTCTCCTTGTCTTGTCTCAGAGGTGAGGTGAAGGCGAGGGAACATGGCTATTCTAATTGGCTGCCACCTGTCTGATTACACCAGCTGTCCTATTACCAGAGTTACAAATTGAAACCATCTTCCTCCTCACCCCTCCCACACAGAGTTAATTAGAATGTCTTCATAGTTTAATAGCACATGTTTAATCATGTGGAACAACCCAACATCATTCTCTCTATAACTCAGAACACAGTTGATGTTTCTCATGCCTTCGACGAGGTATCAAACCCTCCTTCTGTCTCTATTTGCCACGTTTACCGTGTTGGTGATTGATGGACTGATTGGGTTAGTTAATTGATGTATAGATTGATTGATACGGTGATTGTTTGTCTACTCTGCAGTGGTCACATCAACTTGACGATGCTGGGAGCCATGCAGGTTTCTAAGATGGGAGACCTGGCCAACTGGATGATCCCGGTACGAACATCACCATAGTTACTATCAGTGTTTCCCCTAGCATGGCTTTAGCAGGATGGGCCCCCCTGCCTACAAATGGTTATTCTCTATCCTTGTCAATTATTATTATTATTGAACTTGTGGTTGTTTACTACCCTGAATGTGGCTTCAGAGGCATATGCACCCCACTTAAGAAGAAGCTGGCATACTTTACTGTGTGGTACAAGGTCATGGTTCCTCTTCTATTGATGCACAGAGCTACAGCACAGGGAGAGACAACACAACAAAAGATTGTATTTCTTCACTGCATTTTCGTTTTTGTTGTCTCTCTGACATGGACTGCACACTCCCTCTCTCCACTGCACGCCTCTGTGTGTCGTTACGTTGTAGACAAACATGTACAGTTTACCAAACCAGCGTGCCTCTGGCTCTGCCCCTGCTCATTGGTCTGCCATTATGACCTGTATTATAATTTCTGACCTATGGGGAGCGGTAATGGAGTGACTGTGTGGTAGGTCAGTTATTACCTGAGGCTGTAGCCACTTCCAGCCCCTCAGCCAACCAGATCAAGCAGCGGCGTGAGGGCAGAGACTACAGAGGCTTAATGGAGGTTAGCCACTAGAATCACTGCTCCTAATACAGGGCAGCCTAGCAACACCACCCACAGAGCTACTGAAAGCTGGAGAGGCTGACAGCAGGAACATGCTCAACGCAAATACTGTACGTCTAGTATTTATTTGTATTACGCTCAACACAAATACTGTTCGTCTAGTATTTATTTGTATTACGCTCAACGCAAATACTGTACCTCTAGTATTTATTTGTATTACGCTCAACGCAAATACTGTACCTCTAGTATTTATTTGTATTACGCTCAACGCAAATACTGTACGTCTAGTATTTTTTTTAGGGATCCCCATTGCTCTTCCTTGGGTCCAAAAACACCAAGTACCCACATTAAATATACAGTTGAAGTCAGAAGTGAAGTCAGAAGTTTACGTACACTTAGGTTGGAGTCATTAAAACTTGTTTTTCAACCACTCCACAAATTTCGTGTTAACAAACTATAGTTTTGGCAAGTCAGTTAGGACATCTACTTTGTGCATGACACAAGTAATTTTCCCAACAATTGTTTACAGACAGATTATTTCACTTATAATTCACTGTAATTCACTGTATCACAATTCCAGTGGGTCAGAAGTTTACATACACTAAGTTGACTGTGCCTTTAAACAGCTTGGAAAATTCCAGAAAATTATGTGTTGGATTTAAACGCTTTTGATAGACTTATTGACATCATTGGAGGTGTACCTGTGGATTATTTTGGCCAGGTCACAGTTGTAAATGAGAACTTGTTCTCAACTGGCCTACCTGGTTAAATAAAGGTGAAATTTAAAAAAATACATCTATTTCAAGGCCTACATTCAAACTCAGTGGCTCCTTGCTTAACATCATGGGAAAATCAAAAGAAATCAGCCAAGACCTCAGAAAAAAAATTGTAGACACCCACAAGTCTGGTTCATCCTTGGGAGCAATTTGCAAATGCCTGAAGGTACCACGTTCATCTGTACAAACAATAGTACGCAAGTTTAAACACCATGGGACCACGCAGCCGTCATACCGCTCAGGAAGGAGACAAGTTCTGTCTCCTAGAGATGAACATACTTTGGTGCGAAAAGTGCAAATCTATCCCAGAACAACAGCAAAGGACCTTGTGAAGATGCTGGAGGAAACAGGTACAAAAGTATTTATATCCACAGTAAAACAAGTCCTATATTGACATAACCTGAAAGGCTGCTCAGCAAGGAAGAAGCCACTGCTCCAAAACCGGCATGAAAAAGCCAGACTACGGTTTGCAATTGCACATGGGGACAAAGATCGTACCTTTTGGAGAAATGTCCTCTGGTCTGATGAAAAAAATATCTAACTGTTTGGCCATAATGACCATCGTTATGTTTGGAGGAAAAAGGGGGAGGCTTGCAAGCCGAAGAACACCATCCCAACCGGGAAGCACGGGGGTGGCAGCATCATGTTGTGGGGGTGTTTTGCTGCAGTAGAGACTGGTGCACTTCACAAAATAGATGGCATCATGAGGGAGGAAAATTACGTGCATATATTGAAGCAACATCTCAAGACATAAGTCAGGAAGTTAAAGCTTGGTTGCAAATGGGTCTTCCAAATGGACAATGACCCCAAGCATTATTCTAAAGTTGTGGCAAATGGCTTAAGGACAACAAAGTCAAGGTATTGGAGTGGCCATCACAAAGCCCTGACCTCAATCCTATAGAACATTTGTGGACAGAACTGAACAAGCATATGCGAGCAAAGAGGCCTACAAACATGACTCAGTTACACCAGCTCTGTCAGGAGGAATGGGCCAAAATTCACCCAATTTATTGTGGGAAGCTTGTGGAAGGCTACCTAAAACGTTTGACCCAAGTTAACCAATTTAAAGGCAATGCTACCAAATACTAATTGAGTGTATGTAAACTTCTGACCCACTGGGAATGTGATGAAATAAATAAAAGATGAAGAAAATCATTCTTTCTACTATTATTCTGACATTTCACATTCTTAAAATATAGTGTTGACCCTAACTGACCTAAGACAGGGAATTTTTACTAGGATTAAATGTCAGGAATTGTGAAAAACTGAGTTTAAATGTAAATGTCTAAGGTGTATGTGAAAATCCAACGTCTACAGTGAAACAAATTATAAAACAGTGAACTATGTTTGCACTGAATGAGCTAAAGATAAAACAGTAGATCTTATAACATCTTTACACCACCACATATCCACAACACAAAATGTTCACTACCACCATACAACAATATGGTGGGTCTGGAGCTTTTTGTGTGTGCCTCTTCACAATCCCCGTTGTTCCATAAGGTGTATTTTCCCTGCTTTTAAAATCTGATTTTACTGCTTGCATCAGATACCTGATGTGTAATAGAGTTCCATTTAGTCATGTCTCTATGTAGTACTGTGTGCCTCTCATAGTCCGTTCTGGACTTGGGGACTGTGAAGAGACCTCTGGTGGCAAGTCTTGTGGTGTATGCATGAGTGTCCGAGCTGTGTGCTGGTATTTTAAACAGACAGCTCGGTACATTCAGCTTGTCAACAGCTCTTACAAAAACAAGTAATGATGAAGTCAATCTCTCTTCCACTTTGAGCCATGAGAGATTGATATGCATGTCATTAATATTAGCTCTCCGTGTACTTTAAGGGCCAGCCATGCTGCCTTGTTCTGAGCCAACTGTAATTTTCCCAAGTCCCTCTTTGTGGTACCTGACCACACTACTGAACAGTAGTCTAGGTGTGACAAAACTAGGGCCTGTAGGACCTGCCTTGTTGATAGTGTTGTTAAGAAGGCAGAGCAGCGCTTTATTATGGACAGACTTCTCCCCATCTTAGCTACTGTTGTGTCAATATGTTTTGACCATGACAGTTTACAATCCAGGGTTACTCCAAGCAGTTCAGTCACCTCAACTTGCTCAATTTCCACATTATTCATTACGAGACGTAGTTGGGGTTTAGGGTTTAGTGAATGATTTGTCCCAAATACAATGCTTTTAGTTTTGGAAATATTTAGGACTAACTTATTCCTTGCTACCCATTCCAAAACTAGCTGCAGCTCTTTGTTAAGTGTAGCAGTAATTTCAGTTGCTGTAGTAGCTGATGTGTATAGTGTTGAGTCATCCGCATACATAGACACACTGGCCTTACATAAGCCAGTGGCATGTCATTAGTAAAAATGTGAAAAAAGCAAAGGGCCTTTACAGCTACCCTGGGTAATTCCTGATTCTACCGGGATTGTGTTTGAGAGGCTTCCATTAAAGAACATCCTCTGTGTTCTGTTAGACAGGTAACTCTTTATCCACGTTATTCCAGGGGGTGTAAAGCCATAACATATACGTTTTTCCAGCAGCAGACTATGATCGATAATGTCAAAAGCTGCACTGAAGTTTAGCAAGACAGCCCCAACAACCATTTTATCATACATTTCTCTCAGCCAATCATCAGTCACTTGTGTAAGTACTGTGCTTGTTGAGTGTCCTTCCCTATAAGCGTGCTGAAAGTATGTTGTCAATTTGTTTACTGTGAAATAACATTGTGTCTGGTAAAACACAATTTTTTCCAAAAGATTACTAAGGGTTGGTAACAGGCTGATTGGTCAACTATTGGAGCCAGTAAAGGGGGCTTTACTATTCTTGGGTATTGGAATGACTTTAGCTTCCCTCCAGGCCTAAGGGAACACACTTTCTAGCAGGCTCAAATTGAAGATGTGTCAATATCATCCTCTATTATCCTCAGTCATTTTCCATTTTTCCATCCAGATTGTCAGACCCCGGTGGCTTGTCATTGTTGATTGACAACATTCATTTTTTCACCTCTTTCACACTGACTGTACGGAATTTTCCATCATTTTATGTCATATCTTTATATCATTTATCTTTGTTTCATAGTATAGTTTATTTTTATTTATTTTACTCACATGGTTTCTTAATTTGCAATACGTTTGCAATCAGTTGGGCTGCCAGACTTATTTGCCATACATTTTGCCTCATCCCTCTCAACCATACAATTTTTCAATACCTCATCAATCCAAGGAGATTTGACAGTTTTTACAGTCATTTTCTTAATGGTTGCGTGTTTATTAGTAACTGGGAAAGCAATTTCATAAATGTGTCAAGTGCATGGTTGCTCCTCATTACACACCACAGACCAGCAAATATTCTTTACATCAACATATGCATCACTACAAAGCTTCTTGTATGACCTCTTACACTATATTAGGCCCAGCCTCTGGAATGTTGGTTTTCCTAGATATGGCTATTATATTGTGATCACTACATGCTATGGATCTGGATACTGCTTTCATGCACATTTCTGCAGCATTAGTAAAGATTTGATCAATACACATTGATGATTTCATTCCTGTGCTGTTTGTAAATACCCTGGTAGATTGACTGACCGGTTGCAGGCACTGGTTACAGTTTTTTTTTAATTCTTGAGTGGGCAGCTTGATGATAGCCAAATATTTAAATCACCCAGAAATTATACTTCTCTGTTGATATCACATACATTATCAAGCATTTCACACATATTATCCAGATACTGACTGTTAGCACTTGGTGGTCTATAGCAGCTTCCCACAATAATAGGCTTTAGGTGAGGAAGATGAACCTGCAGCTATATTACTTCAACTGTATTTAACATTAGATCGTCTCTAAGCTTTACAGGAATGTGGTTCTGAATATAGACTGCAACACCGCCCCTGTTGGCGTTTTCTGTCTTTTCGGTAGATGTTATAACCATGTATTGCTACTACTGTATCATCAAAGATCTATCTTAGTGAGTTTCAGAGATAGAATATGAATGTCATCTGTTACAAGCAAGTTATTTACTTCATGGACCTTGCTTCTCAGGCTGCAAATATTAATATGGGATATTTTTAGCACTTTTCTGGGCTTCTTGATTGTTTTTAATGCTAGACTTGCTCGTGTTATTTATATTGGAGTTGACAGTGCAGCGTGAGCTGCACAAAGGGGTCTTCCTACTCGGACACACCGCCTCAGTGCCAACTGATTACTGCATACAATAGCTGTAGGATCAACAGGTATTCAGGGCAATGAATTAAGTTACTTACATTGTGTTTGCCAACGCCCCTAGGATTATGTACATTTGATGCAGCATTATGACAACTCATTGTCACAATGGTAGGTATTAACTGAGCTGGTGTTGGGTCATTGATAAGTCATTGTTTCAACGTAGACTTGAAATGAGTGGACAGAGTCCAGGAGTCAAGATGATTTGGATGGACTCCATCATTCCTGTAGAGTATCTTCTGTTTCCAGAAGGTGTCAAAGTTAGCTATAAAAGTGACTCCAGCAGAGCTACAGTAGTCTACAGAGCTACAGTAGTCTTTTAGCCAGATGTGTAATGCCAGTAGCCTGCTAAATCTTTCACACCCGCTGCCCAACGATGGTACTGGACCTGAAATGATTGGCAGTTTTTTTTTGTAGTCTTTTAATGCTAAAATCAGTTCTTTTAAAATACATTTTCAGATGTTCAGAGCTAGCCCTCCTGATGCCGTTTGACCCAACATGGACTACGACAGTATCAGCTCCCGGCATCTGTCATAAAACAGTCGGAAGCAGCCTTGTGATGACCTGTACTCGTGCTCCTGGGTAGCACAGGGTTTTTGCCTTGGGAAACGAGATGTTTATCACCATAGAGCTGCTTATGAAGCCCATAGATCTCTTAGCTTTCCCATTGGCCCTTTTTGTCTTTGGTAATTGATAATTAGCTGGCGGCCTACTTGATTCACTGTGTTATTCAACTAATGTCTTAATGCCGAGGACACACAAGGCACTGGATGAGCTTGTTCTGTAAGGGCAGTGACCGTTCATTCGTCTGTCTTTCGCTGTCTGTCTGACAGTTACACAAAGGAGCTACATACACCCATCTACCTCACCCCCATCTCGTTTCAATCTTCATTATGTGGAACTATGAGAGGAAGGAGAGGAGAATTAAATGTCCCCGCTGCGATTCTGAAAATTATTCAATATCTAAAGATGGGTGTAAAGCGTGAAATTGGAAACAATTTACGTAGGAGTCGCAAATGCAGCGCGCCTCTGCAGCGATTATGTCGATTATGGATGCTTTTAATAAGCAAAATGTAGATGAACATTTTACGGTCCAGGGCTTTCAAATGCTCTTACAAGTGATGACTGTCAATCTCCTGCTCAGTCAGAGGCTGGCGGAACAACAACCCATGCAGAGCGACAACAGATCATCACATTCTGAACCTTATTGTTTTTCAGTTTGTAGCTAGACATGTTTTTGCGCATATTTTGATTAGACTCGTGTGTTCCTCGCTTGACTATTAGATTGGGATTGGGAGATGCTTGAATATTGCATCATGCATTTGCCTATCTGAGCTGAGAAATCAATAGTACATTGGATACCAAGTGAAAAAAACAATGTGAAGTTGGACAATATTTCCTCCTTTTGGAAATGGAGCGGGTTTACAGCCCACCAGAATAGAATAGAGCAGCTTCTAAGTGTATGTGGTTTATGATGAATCTGTTGTTCCTCTCTCTCTGTAAGTGTTCATCTGATGGGCCTTAATGTGAGGAATGAGGCTGTGGGAGTAATGCACGTGTGTGTCGACAGCCAGGCTCTGCTCTACTGATTGCGAGTCAGTCCCAAGGTACTGTTTAACTCCCTGTGGCGCCAAGGCTGCTCCTAGCCTGCTCCCTCTGTCAACTTCCAGGGACATCCATCTCCAACGCTGCGCTCCAAATCCACCCCTAGACCCTACACTAGGGCACTTCATGTAGATCAGAAATTGGCAATCAGGTCACTTTGAAACCCTTTCCTAGTCACTTACTGACTCCCTCAGATCTGAGAGGCCTGGATAGGTATAAGGCAAAGACCGGTGTTGCTCATTCGTGTAGTACAATCAGGTGTAGGTTATTGGTTCTGGGATAGTAACAAAAGCCTTCACATAATGTATCTTCCCAGGACCTGAACTGGTGCCCTGTGTACAAGTAGTTAACACCATATGCCTTATTACCCTTCACAAATCCATCATTTGAGATCTGTAAGGACAGGAGTATTCTGACTGGAAGTCAGCCTTTGAGACGCTGAGCCTGTGGCCACTGTGGCTCAGACAGACGGCATTCTGGGATATTTCTTGTCCTCCAGGGTCCCTGTGGTGCTGACAGACGCCTCTGTGCCTCCTACCATCCGCCTCACGCTCACTCATGCTGTGAGCGTGTGCGTATGCACACACGCGCGCGAGAGTGTGTGTGTTCGTGTACTCTGCCTGGTGATCAATCATGCTGCTCAAGGTTACTCCCCTTTTTCAAGCTCAGTGTTGTGTGTGTGTCTCTGTGTGCCTCCTGCTGCCCCTTGCCTGCAAGTGTGTGCCTTCTGTCTTCTGCTCCCTCAGTCAGCTCAAGGTTATTCCTCTAAAACATGGTGTGTGTGTGTCTCTGTGTGTACCTACACCGTAGGTCTTAATTGTCATGTTTTGCTCTTTCAAGTTTTTCATATTTGACTGTAGGAGCTAGAGCATCAGGATGTGCAGAGAAAGAGGGTCTTTGAATAGAGTAGACCACACATACATACACACACACACCAAAAGAGGTTCTAGTCAGTAATCTTCCGTTTGTTCCATGCAGTTCGCTGTGAGAGAACCAATCTGAAATGGGTGCATATGCATTAGTATTTTAACATTCAAAATACCTCTAAAAAATACAAAGCTCAAAAAGCACAGTGGGGAGAGATGTCAGATGACAGCATTTCAGTTTCAAAGGCTGCTGTTTTTTGTCATTATGTAGGTACAGAATGCATGGGGAGAGCGTTATCTGATGGTGGGGGATGGAGAGGAGAAGAGTTAGGCGAAGACTAAAGTGCAGTCACTTTTGTGCTTTTTGATCAACGGAAACCCTCCTCTCCCAGCTCTCACTATGAAAAAGATGACAACACATTCAATCTTTTATGTGCCTCGTTCATAACAGAGCTATTGTCTCACAACAGGAAATACCTTTGATGCTTTATAGCTGTGTCAGACACAACTCTGAAGGGTAGTTATGTTGTTTTCCTCCATTATTTTTGGTTGACTCTTTACTCTTTCACTTTGATTCCTGACAAATACTAAAGCAGGTAGCCTACAGGGAACTACAGGTGGTGTGGCTGTGCACTTCTGATGCTATTCTTATTCTTCAGGGGTGACTCCGATTGAGATTGGGAGCGATGAGCGCTACTTGTTATTCACACACACACCCTTGCCTCTTGAAACGATGGGGTAAATATCAATTGTCTGACACTCCACTCTGCACATAGGGTTGTTGACCCTCACCATTCAAATCCCAGTTATCCCAGTAGCCTTTTGGCTTTAACAGACCTCCAATCACAGACCACTTCAACAAGTTGCTATCCAATCACAAACCTCTTCAAATGTCTCGTCTGCCTACCTCTGAAGAGAACTACGGTGTAGGTACAGTGTACTTTTTATGGAAAGCTTAAAGGAAAACTTCACCCGAAAACTATATTTTGGTATTTGTTTCATTAGTGCATTGTTGATATGGTCCTCAAAAAGTGTTTAAGATGCAATATATAACTTTTAACATACTGAAATGCGTGATACCAGCTGTATTTCGGTATTTTGAAAGTGGGGGTCTACTTGGGGGTGACAAACAAGGAATAATAATGATTTGACATCCTTTCCTTATTTATATATCCCCCCCCAATTTTGTGACATTTAATTGGTAGTTACAGTCTTGTCCCATCACTGCAACTCCCGTATAGACTCGGGAGAGGCGAAGGTCGAGAGTCATGTGTCCTCCGAAACACAACCCTGCCAAGCCGCACTGCTTCTTGACACACTGCTCGCTTAACCCGGAAGCCACCCACACCAATGTGTCGGAGGAAACACCATACAGCTGGCGACCGAAGTCAGCGTGCAGGCGCCCAGCCTGTCGCAAGGAGTCGCTAAAGTGCAATGGGACAAGGACATCCCGGCCGGCCAAACCCTCCCCTAACCCGGACGACGCTGGGCCAATTAGGCGCCGCTTCATGCGTCTCCCGGTCACGGCCGGCATGCGACACAGCCTGTATTTGGAGAGTTTCTCCCATTCTTCTCTGCAGATCCTCTCAAGCTCTGTCAGGTTGAATGGGGAGCGTCGCTACACAGGTATTTTCAGTTTTCTCCAGAGATGTTCTTTCGGGTTCATTTCCAGGCTCTTACTGAGCCCCTTAAGGACATTCAGAGACTTGTCCCGAAGCCACTCCTGCGTTATCTTGGCTGTTTGTTTAGGGTTGTTGTCCTGTTGGAAGGTGAACGTTCACCCCAGGCTGAGGTCCTGGGCACTCTGGAGCAGGTTTTTATCAAGAATCTCCCTGTACTTTGCTCTGTTCATCTTTCCCTCGATCCTGACTAGTCTCCCAGTCCCTGCCTCTGAAAAACATCCCCACATCATGATGCTGCCACCACCATGCTTCACCGTAGGGAAGGTTTGGTTTCTGGTTTCTTCCAGATGTGACACTTGGTATCCAGGCTAAAGAGTTCAATCTTGGTTTCATCAGACCAAACAATTGTGTTTCTCATGGTCTGAGGGTCTTTAGGTGCCTTTTGGCAAACTCCAAGCGGGCTGTCAGCGGGCTGTCACGTGCGAGTGGCTTCTGTCTGGCTAATAAAGGCCTAATTGGTGGAATGCTGCAGCGATGGTTGTCCTTCTGCAAGATTCTCCCATCTCCACAGAGGAACTCTAGAGCACTGTCAGAGTGACCATCGGGTTCCTGGTCACCGCCCTGACCAAGGTATTTTTATTTATTTCAACTATTTTAGAATAAGGCTGTAACGTAACAGAATGTGGTAAAAGTGAAAGGATCTAAACACTTTCTGAAGGTACTGTATAACTGACCTCTCACTCTCTCCCTGTTGCTTGGAGATAAATTGGACCATCGATTTTAAAGGCTTATTTTAAACTATGTTGTTTGGCTTCTACATATAATCCCAGTTTTGATGGTACAAAACGGAGCTACTCCCCCATGCGTCCTATCGGTACGCACAGAAGGTTGCCGCGATGTGTTAGAGGTCACCTGCTGGGGATTGACGACGGGTGGCGATTACAACATGTAGAATCGACGGGAAATGAACAGAAAATGGCTTCTGATGTTCTGGTCTGAGGCGATAGGGCAGCCACCTGCTGTTTTTTAACTGTTTGTCGTCAACGTGTATTTTGTCCTTTACTACTACCTCACTTAAGTAAACATTGGACAAGTAAGCCTTGTCTGGACCAAATGGTTCATATGGGCAGAAGCCTATTTCCAGCTTCTGTAGCGTGATGTCCTTGATTTACTAGTACAGCCCCCCGGTCGCAGGGCCAGACCTCTAATTCATCTCCTTAATGCTGCGTGCCAAGCAGCGAGGCATGTCCCATTTTTTTTAAACTTACTCTAATCTTCCAATCTCAGGGTATTTACGCCCCTAATTTACCATTTTGCAATCTCATGAAAAACACTTTACAATGGCAGTGATTTGTACTGTATAGGATTTTTCTCTGCACATTGACTTTTCAAAGAGTTGAACAGGAACTCAAATGGAGGAGGAGTTGCAGGACTGCTATGAGCAATCATCAGTCAATCAATTTCAAAGCAATCACTGCTTTTTTTCAGTCAGTATGTGTTTGCGGTGTTTCACAGAACACTCTAAACGAGCTTATTGTCCAATCCAGTTGCACAAGGCTGGCTTTTGGGACACACAAGGCTTTGTCTTCATGTCTACCTGTCCAATACTCTGTATGCTTGTCATTGGTTGTCTAGGAAACCGAGGCCTTCGCTTTTCTGTCACTATGTTATTAAACAGAGAGTGGCATTTCTAGTAGACTAAAAAATATTGGCGCCGTGTGAACGAAGGAGAGAGCATGGAAAGAAGGGAGAATGGGAGCAAGAAAGCGAGACAATTGTTAAGTAGAAACCGGTGGAAGTGAAGGCGTAATTCCTTTAGTGTTTGGTGGCTGGCAGGAAAAGTGAGTGCAACACAATAAACCGAACAAGGGGAAACATATTTGACGGGTTGTCATGGTGACGCCACAGGTTAAGCTACACCAGAGATACTTTTGAGGAGGTGGGGAAACTCCATTGGAATCGTATTAAAGGGGAACTGCACCTGCTGATTTGGCCTCGTTTTTTTGTCTCGCTCCTCAAAAAATGCTGACGTCCATGACAGAAGCCAAACGTGAGTTGGGTTGGGGATGTGGTTTGATGTTGGTGTTTCTTGGGAGTGGCCTTGCCACCAACAAGACACCCATCTGTCAGAACCTTGCCCATAGCTGTTTTCCGCCACTCAATCACAACAAACAAACCTCCTGCAGGTTGAGTTCAATAACTATAGGTGGAAGCTTTGAATATGTCAGTAGCCTACAGAGTAATATGAGAATAATGCAATTGCTGAATTTATGTAGATATTCTAAACAAATTGTTTTAATAAATTTCAAATGTAATAACAGGTCTGTGTAGAATAAACAACCTTTTACATAATACCATAAAATCAGTGTTCTGCTAATATAACAATGTGTACAATTTACCTTTCATTGTCATTGCCAGCTGATACAGATACTGTGCCAATCCGCATTTTATCTGGTGGTAATCGGGCTACCTTGGCAAACATGTCAGAAAATGGAGCGTGGCAAAAAGGGGGTGTGATTTGTTGACATAGTTGTAATCCAAACCCAACCTTAATTTACTAGTTGTGACGCACTGAGGTTCCAAACTCTATTTTAGACAAGACTGACTTGATGACCACAATGATCCTATTTACACTTTGTAGTCAATGTTGACACTAGAATACATGTTTCGATGCCACGTTTTCAAAGGGATTAGTTGCTATTTAGTGGCAGTCGCTCTTTAACAAATCACATTGCCCATGCATAGTCAATGTATTTTGCAGTGCATTCTGGGCGTTTCTGAGACAAGGAGACTATAGGAGAATCTCAATTGCATACTGCTTGCATCCTCTCTCTCCTCGCCTCCTTCTCAAAACCCATTGGAGGAGAAGGTCATAGGGACCTCTGGCTTTCTCATCCAATGGGTTTTGAGAAGGAGGTGAGGAGAGAGTGCGTGAGGAGTATGCAATTGAGATCTTCCCCAGGACAAGGAGACTCTTTCAAGAAGTATATGAGAGTCAATTGGGTGTTAGCTCAAAAACCCAGCATTAGCATGAATTACGTGAACAAGAAGTACAACATTACAAATATTTTCTGAGCTAATTAACTTGTTCTCTGTGATATTGTATAGCTTTGGAATCGTGACATTACGTACTTTTGAGGGAAATAGGCAGGTTTCTTGACTCATACCCTGCCTTTTAGAAGGGATTGTGTGACTATTAACTTAGCAACCGTGTGACGCAGCATGACAACGTGAATGTGATTGGTTAACATTCTGCTGGGTGGGGCGTTGTACATTCCTCCGTTCATTGGCCACACTACAGCTGAAGTAGCCCATTTAGAACTGTTTTCATTCAACCAGAAGGGGCATTGTATACTGTAAGTGTCTGAGTAAGTAGAGACAATAGCACCTTTACTCCACTTCAACTTGATGTTATAGAGACCCGTACACTTACAAGCACCCTCTTACAGTCTATTCCTGATAAATGCAACAGTTTAAACTGGAGCATGTAGCTACCAAGACCAAACTCTGAGTGGTTGTTTTGGACTGGGTCTGTTGAGTTTGGGGGGTACCCCCAAAAAATGAATTGTCAGAAAATAAAAAGTGACATCATTTGAATCTTACTGCTGCCAATGGCATAAGAATCTCTATGGTCATATTCATAGAGTATGCGATGTAGGTCAAGTCACCAAAAAGTGCAAACATTTAGTATGCATGGAAAGGGTACACCCTTATGGTCATTGTAAAGGAATGCATTTCCTTGTATGCATCCTCCACATGCGCTGTTGATCTAGCTCATCGTTTACAATAGGAAACGTGAATGGGAAAAGATGTTTGAAGTTCCCTCACCCCTGTTTTTATATATATATACTTGACTGTCCTGATTGCTAAGTTAATTTTAAGATGTCAGGCTTGAAAATTCATTCAGCCATTTTGGCACAGTGACTCACTACCCAAACCTGATGCAAGTGGCCAAGAGACGTCATGTGATCTCCTACGGGAATTTGTGCATGTTTAGAGCGCCACCTTTAGGTAAGAGATCTGTGGAAGAAATGTACAATCCTTTTGGAACATTTTGGAACATTAATTGGTGACAAAATCCCCCACGAAGAGGAAACAAACAGAACATTTTTGGCCTGATGTATCTCCGGCTCTGTAGATGTTTACAACACCTTTATCAGAATTCCACAGTTCTTACCTTTTTTGTTGTTGTAATTTTTACCCCCTTTTTCTCCCCAATTTCGTGATTACGATCTTGTCTCATTGCTGCAATTCCCCAACGGGCTCGGGACAGGCAAAGGTCGAGTCATGCGTCCCCCGAAACATGACCCTCCAAGCCGCACTTCTTAACACCCGCTCGCTTATCCAGGAAGCCAGTTGGACCAATGTGTCAGAGGAAACACCATTCAACTGACGACCAATGTCAGTCTGCAGGCGAAATGTACTTTATGAGGGTAGTATACAATATTATGCGTTGTTTAGATAATGCCACCAGAGGGTGTCAGAGTTTTAAGAGGTTAACAATAATTGTTGTAAACTATATTGCACTCAAATTAATCTCTGTTAACCCAGAAGTAAAATCTTGCATAATTTAGTCAGCTGCCTGATTCATGGGCATTGACGAAGGATGGCGGGACAACATAGTATTGTCGGGGAATTAACAGTAAATGGCTTCCGATATTCTGGTCAGTAGCTTTTAACCAAAGTGTATTTTGTCCTTTAAATACTACCTCACTTAAGTAAACATTGGATAAGTAAGCCTTGTCTGGACAAGGCTTACTCTGTTAACCCAGAAGTAAAATAGCCCTGACCTGGCCACACAAGACTGAACCAATGGAACTTTAAGGCTGCCTCTCCCCATTGAAGAGTATCCCTATTTGTATGACAGGTGGAAATATGTTGATATGATAACATCAAACACATCTTTCAGGCAATTTGATGGACTATGCTTATTTGATTTATTTGTTAGCCAAAAAGTGTATGATCTGCCTCCAGCAAGGCTTCATATGAAAGTGTAGAATGAGGAAGGCAGGGCCCAAAACGGATGTTTCTGTCAGAAAAGGATAAAGATCATTTTCTCATTAAAAGATGTGATAATAAAAGAGTGTGATTATAATGACTTCAAACGTTGGTTTATGGTGCAACTGTCATATTAGTCCTAGATTACAATCTCTATAGAATTATGCATTCCCTTACATCTTCATGTAGATTTGCCTCTAATGCCTGAACGAACGAATAAAATAACGAACTGGGCGAATGCTAATTCCTGTCAAAAAGTTAGTCTGTTGGTTCTGATAGTGTGGCACTCTGAGGGCCATGTAGCAGCCCTGACTGTGGAAGCACCATGGGGGTTAAATGTACATGTACACTTTCCCATAACCAAGCACCTACTGTATATTGCGGGTTCAGTAAGTCAGGCTTCCAGCACGTGAAAGGAACCAATCAGAACAAGGAGGAAATTAATAACCTGAGAGTTGGGTCTGAGCCGCAGGGTTAATGTCCTCTAAGCCGTGTTAATTAAATTACTCCTGCTCTTGGGCGACGTTTGGCAGTGGATTAATTATATTTTGTTAATGCTGCACAATAACATTGGCTGATTAGACAAGCAGACATGATGAAAACACCAGAGGCTTGGGCGGCAGGTAGCCTAGCGGTTAGTGTTGGGACAGTAACCGAAAAGTTGCTTGTTGAATCACTGAGCCGACAAGGTGGATAAATCTGCACGTACTGCCTTTGAGCAATGCAGTTAACCTTCACAACAACTGCTCCCGGTGCTGATGATGTGGACGTCGATTAAGGCAGTCCCCCCGCACCTCTCTAATTGAGGGGTTAAATGCGGAAGACAAATTTCAGTAGATGCATTCAACCGATATCCCCTTTCCCATTACACTTACAAGTTATCCAGTCACATTTTGAGTTTGTGTACCAGCCACATTAATACGCAAGCTCGACCTTTTAACTAGAACAAAATCTAAACCGCTTACTGTGCTGAAGATAAACAATTACACCAAATATTACCATAAACACAAGGAAATTAGTGATGATATCGATTCATTTAATGTTCCCCTCTTACCTCAAATAGTCTGCAGTAAGTCACATTGTTTAAGACAGCTGTATTGTATTTAGCAACTGTTTGGGTGAAATAACACCATTCTGGTGGAGAGGGGTGACGAAAAGCTCTACGTGCTGTTTCCAATTGTTGTTGAATAAATATTGATAGAACAACAATGGAGTAATTCACGTGAGAAGACTGGACTTACTTACCTCGATCGGCCTGAGGTGGTCAGGTTTACTGTTGCCTAGCAATGGCGCTCTCTCGGGCTAGAAACAAAACCAAATCAACCTAATTGGTGGGCGTCCAAATTGTTATTAAATATGCGATATCGTTCTTTCAAATCAAATCAAATGTATTTATATAGCCCTTCGAACATCAACTGATATCTCAAAGTGCTGTACAGAAACCCAGCCTAAAACCCCAAACAGCAAGCAATGCAGGTGTTGAAGCACGCTGGCTAGGAAAAACTCCCTAGAAAGGCCAAAACCTAGGAAGAAACCTAGAGAGGAACCAGGCTATGAGGGGTGGCCAGTCCTCTTCTGGCTGTGCCGGGTGGAGATTATAACAGAACAGGGCCAAGATGTTCAAATGTTCATAAATGACCAGCATGGTCAAATAATAGGTCTGGAACAGGTAGCACGTCCGGTGAACAGGTCAGGATTCCATAGCCGCAGGCAGAACAGTTGAAACTGGAGCAGCAGCATGGCCAGGTGGACGGGGACAGCAAGGAGTCATCATGCCAGGTAGTCCTGAGGCATGGTCCTAGGGCTCAGGTCCTCCGAGAGAGAGACAGAAAGAAAGAAAGAAAGAAAGAAAGAGAGAATTAGAGAGAGCATACTTAAATTCACACGGGACACCGGATAAGACAGGAGAAGTACTCCAGATATAACAAACTGACCCTAGCCCCTCGACACCTAAACTACTGCAGCATAAATACTGGAGGCTGAGACAGCAGGGGTCAGGAGACACTGTGGCCCCATCCGATGACACCCCCGGACAGGGCCAAACAGGAGACACACACATTAGATAAGGCTCTGTTTTTACCTCTGGATTGACCTGCACAGGGATCAAAGTGTTTTCAGACAATCAAATCCAAAGTTCATTGATCTATTTTTTTTAAATGTTTTATTTAACCTTTATTTAACTAGGCAAGTCAGTTAAGAACAAATTCTTATTTACAATGACGGCCTAGAAAAAAGCCTGCAGGGACGGGGGCTGGGATTAAAAATAAAAATCTAAATATAGGACAAAACACATCACGACAAGAGAGACACCACAAAATTACATAAAGAGAGACCTAAGACAATATAGCATGGTGGCAACACAACATGACAACAACACGGTAGCAACACAACATGGCAGCAGCACAAAACATGGTACAAACATTATTGGGCACAGACATCACAAAGGGCAAGAAAGTAGAGACAACAACACATCATGCGAAACCACCACAGCTGTCAGTAAGAGTGTCCATGATGGAGTCTTTGAATGAAGAGATGGAGATAAAACTGTCCAGTTTGAGTGTTTTTTGCGCTCATTCCAGTCGCTAGCTGCAGCAAACTGAAAAGAGGAGCGACCCAGGGATGTATATGTTCTTTGGGGACCTTTAACAGAATGTGACTGGCAGAACGGGTGTTGTATGTGCAGGATGAGGGCTGCAGTAGGTATCTCAGATAGGATGGGAGTGAGGCCTAAGAGGGTTTTATAAATTTGAACATCTTGGCCATGTTCTGTTATAATCTCCACCCGGTACAGCCAGAAGAGGACTGGCCACACCTCATAGCCTGGTTCCTCTCTAGGTTTCTTCCTAGGGAGTTCTTAATAAGTCACCGTGCTTCTACACCTGCATTGCTTGCTGTTTGGGGTTTTAGGCTGGGTTTCTGTACAGCACGTTGAGATATCAGCTGATATAAGAAGGGCTATATAAATACATTTGATTGGATTTGATTTGATAAATAAGCATCAACCAGTGGGTCTTGCGACGGGTATACAGAGATGACCAGTTTACAGAGGAGTGCAGTAATGTGTCCTATAAGGAGCATTGGTGGCAAATCGGATGGCCGAATGGTAAAGAACAACATGCCACTCGAGAGCACCCTTACCTGCCGATCTATACATTATGTCTCCGTAATCTAGCACGGGTAGGATGGTCAGCTGAATCAGGGTTAGTTTGGCAGCTGGGGTGAAAGAGGAGCGATTATAATAGAGGAAACCAAGTCTCGATTTAACCTTAGCCTGCAGCTTTGATATTTGCTGAGAGAAGGACAGTGTATCATCTATTCATACTCCGAAGTACTTGTATGAAGTGACTACCTCAAGCTCTAAACCCTCAGAGGTAGTAATCACACTGGTGGGGAGAGGGCCATTCTTCTTACCAAACCATATGAACGTTGTTTTTGGAGGTGTTCAGAACAAGGTTAAGGGCAGAGAAAGCTTGTTGGACACTCAAAGCTTTGTTGTAGAGCGTTTAGCACATGTTCTGAGGTAGAGAAACTGCAGTCTATCCCATAGTGTAGATATAGGGCAAAGCGGCCTATTCTCTTCAATCAACCGTTCTTGTGTTGTTATGGTGCTGTTGTCGCCCATGTTAATGTTAAAACATCAATAACTCAGCTGTCTGTTATAGTCTCATGTAGTATTAAATGTTGCTGGAAATCAGGCTGTCATTTTTACTTTCAGTATGTTTCGCCTTTGCACTCAGGCACTTTATGAGGCAGCCTAGTAAAGGAACAACGTGGCCAATCGTCGTGCCACTAGGACCCCTCCCTTTCACTAACTGCAGACCGAAGGGGGAGATGGTCCATTATCAGGTGTCTACTCCAGCTAACTCTGCTGTAAATCTGTCCCTGCCTCTCTCAGGTCACAGCCCGTTATCTCCCAGGGCTGGTGATACGTACCCCCACACACACACGCGCGCGCGCGCGATCTAGGCTCTTTGAGGGGCAGATAATTAATCACTTGTGGCGATAGGAGAAAGTGCACGGTGCCCTTTCAGAGTGACTTCCCAGTGCCAACCTCACAAAACTGACGATCCCATTTTGTGCATTTGCCGACTTATCTTTTTGCCCTCTGAGATTTATTCTCTGTCTCCTCTGTTTTCTCCTGGTGCTTTGTACCAGTGAGAGAGAAAGAGAGAAGGTTGGGAGAAATGGGAGTATGGCCATTAAAGAGGTGTTCTACCATAGCGGTGTTAACCTAGTCCTGAAAGACTGCAGTGTTTGTTAGGCTAAATTCATTGTTAGAACCTTCGTGAGGAGCATTGTCAGAACTCCAAGCGGTTTCCCAAAACCATATTTGTTAACGTTGCACTTGAAAACGCATGTAATCTAACGCCTGCATCAGACCACTCGTAGAACAGCAAATTATTTTTTGCCCTCCCGTGTCATTTTATACACAGATCTCTGCTAAATATAGAATCACATGGTTTATTCCTCTTTTTGACTGCCGATAACTCCAGAACAAAGTTGACTACAAATACAAAGTTACCAATGTCTTTGCAGTTGAATACAAATAAGTGATGTATAAAAATATGCTTCAAATTCAAATCGAGATGACTGCAGTAAAATATAAACAGTAGGCTATAGGCCTATTTCAATCATGTTGAAATACATTTCCTATTCAATCAATTGAGTTATCATTTGCTACTGTCTGTAATTTGGCTTAATATATTTTTTAATTATGTGTATGTAGCCAAACATGTGCGCAATGATGTGCCAAATTGGTGTTTTAGGGCATTTTTATTGGGTAACACGGAACCCAAACGTGCGCTACCGTACATACATTTCTTTTGTCCCCCTACGCCAAACGGGATCACGACACGCAGGTTAAAATATCAAAACAAACTCTGAACCAAATGACATTCATTTGGGGACAGGTCGAAAAGCATTAAACATGTATGTCAATTTAGCTAGTTAGCTTGCACTTGCTAGCTAATTTGTCCTTGGATATAAACATTGAGTTGTTATTTTACCTGAAATGCACAAGGTCCTCTACTCCGACAATTAATCCACACATAAAACGGCCAACCGAATCGTTTCTAGTCATCTCTCCTCCTTCAAGGCCTTTTCATCTTTGAACTTATATGGTAATTGGCATCTACACTTTCATAGTATTACCACGACAACCTGCAAAACATTTTGTCTTTCAATCACCCACGTGGGTATAACCAATGAGAAGATGGCACGTGGTTACTTGCTTCTATAAACTAATGAGGAGATGGGAGAGGCAGGACTTGCAGCGCGATCTGCGTCAGAAATAGGAATGACCTCTATTTTAGCCCTTGGCAAAGCAGACGCACGTTGGTGCGCGCAAGCAGTGTGGGTGCAATAATTGAATAACATCGATTTCTAAATGTATTTTGCGACGCTCGCGCACGCGACGTGTACATTCTGGTCAGCATGTAAGAATAAACTACGTCAATATTTGTAGCCGTAGGTGGCAATATCTCACTAGGAACTGATCCCTCATCAGTATTATGGAAAGATTTGAATGGAGAAAGCTGATCTGAGAGCAGCACTCCCTTTCTTTCGATTCTGTCAGCATCGACACATAATCCATTCTCTCTGCGTGGTATTTTGTTACATCTTTGTTTCTTGTAGGATATATGCATCGTTAAAACACTCGTAAGCCTAAATTCCGTCACTATCGGGAAACCGGACCCTGATTCAGAATGAATTGGAATGAACAGGAATGAACAAAGGTGGAGAGAGAGGAAATAACTTTATTGGGTGTCTCTTTCCCTCCCTCCCTCCTTCCCTCTTTCTTCCTCTTATCCTCTCCCCATGTCCACCTCAGCCAGAGATGCCAAACGCTAAAGCATACTCTATTCATATACTGTAACGTATAGACTACAGTGCATTCAGAAAGTATACAGACCCCTTCCCTTTGTCCACATTTTGTTAAATGACAGCCTTATTCTAAAATGGATCAAATAAAAAAAAATGCATCAACCTACACACAATACCCATAATGACAAAGCGAAAACAGGTTTTTAGAAATGTTTGCACATTTATTGAAAATAAAAAACAGATACCTTATTTACATAAGTATTCAGACCCTTTGCTATGAGACTTGAAGTTGAGCTCCAGTGCATCCTGTTTCCATTGATCATCCCTGAGATGTTTCTACAACTTGATTGGAGTCCACATGTGGTAAATTCAATTGATTGGACATGATTTGGAAAGGCACACGCCTGTCTATATGAAGTCCCACAGTTGACAGTGCATGTCAGAGAAAAAAACAAGCCATGACGTCGAAAGAATTGTCCATAGCGCTCCGAGACAGGATTGTGGATACCAAAAAATGTCTGCAGCATTGAAGAACTCAGTGGCCTCAATCTTTCTTAAATAGAAGATGTTTGGAACCACCAAGACTCTTCCTAGAGCTGGCTTCCCAGCCAAACTGAGCAATCGGGGGAGAATGGCTTTGGTCAGAGAGGTGACCAAGAACCCAGGGTTCTTCTGTGGAGATGGGAGAACATTCCAGAAGGACAACCATCTTTGCAGCACTCCACCAATCGGGCCTTTATGGTAAAGTGGCCAGACGGCAACCACTCCTCAGTAAAAGTCACGACAGCCCGCTTGGAGTTTGCCAAAAGACACCTCAAGGGACCCTCAGACCATGACTAACCAGATTCTCTGGTATGATGAAACCAATATTGAACTATCTTTAGACTGAATGCCAAGTGTCACGTCTGGAGGAAACCTGGCACCATCCCTACTGTCAAGCATGGTGGTGGCAGCATCATGCTGTGGGGAGTTTTTTCAGCAGCAAGGACTGGGATACTAGTCAGGATTTAGGGAAAGATTAACAGAGCAAAATACAGAGAGATCCTTGAATAAAACCTGCTCCAGAGCACTCAAGGCGAAGGTTCACCTTCCAACAGGACAACGACCCTAAATACACAGCCAAGACAATGCAAGAGTGGCTTCGGGACAAGTTCCTGAATGTCCTTGAGTGGCCCAGCCAGAGCCAGGACTTAAACTCTATCAAACATCTCTGGAGAGACCTGAAAATAGCTGTGCTGCGACTCTCCCCATCCAACCTGACATAACTTGAGAGGGTCTGCAGAGAAGAATGGGAGAAACTCTCCAAATACAGGTGTGCCAAGCTTGTAGCGTCATGCCCAAGAGGACTCGGGCTGTAATCGCTGCCAAAGGTGCTTCAACAAAGATACTGTGTAAAGGGTCTGAATACTTATGTAAATGTGATATTTCCGTTCTTTAAAAAAATGCTGTTTTTGCTTTGTCATTATGGGTTGTGTGTAGAAAAAACAATTGTATTCATTTTAGAATAAGGCTGTAATGTGGAAAAAGTCAAGAGTTCTGAATACTTTCCGAATGCACTATTGCGATTTGATGAGCAAAACAGATTTTTAATTAGGTTATTCAGCAATCTGACCCCCTGGGTGTGTGCATGCCAGTAAAGCTCATTGGACCCAGAGAAATGAGAGGCCTGTGTATGATTTTTTTTATTTTTAAATGTATGTTCTAATCTAATAAGAAATTCTTCACTGGTTTTGGAAACTAATGTTTTTTCCTGCTCTGTATTGAATGTAGACCTCAATACTCTGCGAGGGATGTGTGTGTTGACTGTGTCCATTAACAAGAAATAAGCTGACCCAGCCAGGGCTGGACTCTGCAGTAATACAGTGTTTATTCCGTTGTATTCCCCACTGGGCACACTATTTAGTGGATTACTGTATGCTAAAGATATGGTGCCAGTTTGGTTTAGCCTCTGGATTGGAAAGTTAGAACTGCTGTACTATGCTTAGGCCCAATTATGCGAAAAGCAAACAACTGGCAACATACTCTGTGTCGGCTGTTACTGGTGGCCTGCGTGGAAGATACGCTACTTACGTTCCTCTGAGCTGTACTGTTTACTGTATTGTTTTGTTTTTTCCTTCAGGGTAAGATGGTGAAGGGAATGGGTGGAGCCATGGATCTGGTGGCCAGCGCTGGAACCAAGGTGGTCGTCACCATGGAGCACTCAGCTAAGGTTAGAGTGTGTGTGTGTGTGCGTGCCAATCCAAGGCCACCCAGTTCCAGATGTGTCTATGTGTGACTCCAGATCAGCTATATTTTACGCATCAGATATGTGCTAATGCATATACTGCTCTCCTTGGCTGCCTTTTTACTAAATATATTCTGTGATGTAACCTCCTAAAGTGGTTTAGAGAGCAGAGTTTAATGAAGGGGATTCCTCCAGCAGCTTCCATCTATAATGTCTTGTTCCACTCTCTGAGGGTGATGAGTCAGTCCCGTTGATGCGCTTCTGATTCCAGTAATGGATGAACTAATGATTCAGTGATGCCTCTAATAGTCCCAGAGCTCCTCATAGGCTGCTTGGTGCTTATATGGACTAATACTCCCATCCATTACCAATACATACTGTAGTACCCACCTGATCATGGCAGTAAAATGCACAAACCAAAAGCCCCTGTAATGGGAATATTTGTAGCCCTACTTGTCCAGGCTTATGATTTACATTTTGTCATTTAGCAGACACTATTTTTTCACCTAGTCGGCTCGGGGATTTGAATCGGCGACCTTTCGGTTACTGAACCAACTCTCTTAACCGCTAGGCTACCTGTCACAATTGATAGATGATCTGTAATGGAAGTATTTATGGCCGTGGCTTTCCAGACCTATCAACTGTAATGGGAGTACTTGTAGCCCAGTCCAGATGGCGGAGCAGGTGGATGTGAATAGGGACATGGAGATGTTTACTGATACCTGTTGACCGCTGCGCCGGTCTTGTTTATTTATCATGGTCCCCCACTCTGCTCATCATGATCAACCTGTGTGTGTGTGTCTCCTCACAAGGATAGTAAAAACAAGGAGAATTCAGAAAAGTGGGGACGTGACATCGGCCCCCACAAGAAAAAAGGCTATTTTAGGCTTAGGGGTTAGGTTAAGGGTTAGGGTTACAATTAGGGTTACAAAACAGGATTTTGAATGGGAATCAATTGTTTGGTCCCCACAAGGATAGTAAAACAAACATGTGTTTGTGTAGGGGGTGAAAGGGAGGGTCAGCAGGATCACACACCCCTAGGGCAGAGAATAACGAGAGCCCAGCTGCCCTTCCTCCACACACACACACAGGTGCTTTTCTGTGGACAGTGAAGACGCTTACCACACATTATATCGAAAGCCCTGATAACTGTCATAGTGAAAAGTATGGTACAGTAGAAACAGACTACGACAGTTCTTGTTGGACAGACGCAGGGGTGTAGCCGTAGTGGCCAGTTAAACTGGGTGGTTGTTTGACATAAACTGTTCTGTCTTGTTCTCTCTCCACTTTTCTCTTTCCCTTTATCTTTGTCAGGGAGGAAAACACAAGATTCTGGACACGTGCAACCTGCCACTGACAGGAAAACAGTGTGTGGATCGGATCATCACTGAAAAGGTGTGTGTTTGTGTGAAAGTGCATACTGTAGGGCTGTTTGAGTTCTGTGTGTTCCCCTGTGTGTCTCTGTGTGAATGTGCATAGGGCTGTTTGAGTTCTGTGTGTTTCCCTGTGTGTCTCTGTGTGAATGTGCATAGGGCTGTTTGAGTTCTGTGTGTTCCCCTGTGTGTCTATGTGTGGATGTGCATAGGGCTGTTTGAGTTCTGTGTGTTTCCCTGTGTGTCTCTGTTCCCTCTTTTCAGTTTGCCAATGTGTCCCACATATCTGTGTTGTCTAGATTCAATTCACTGGCTTACAAATCAAGCTCCTCACGACACATGCCTCATTTGAATCTCTCCCACACAGAAAGATTGAAGTGACTCTTCAAAACGAATCTGTGTATTTTGGAGCCCAACTCGGCCTATTCAGACGCCTGGGTTATATCATACCTAAGCTGAATGTGAGTCATAATGTCAGGCTTTATGTGAAACACTTTGCTCCAGTGACAATACATTACTGCCTCTGTAGGCCTAGAGCTGACACTCTCCTCTCCAGCTCACAGAATCATGAACGTTTACAGCATTGGAAAAGGTTGAAAGAGTACAAACAGAATTGCTTGGCTTTAGCAGCCACTGGGCTTGTGTTTCAGTATTCTGAACAATAGACCAAATCTATTTCCCTGGTAAGTTTATTATAGACATTGGAACACAGAAAGAAAGGTGAGAAAAAAAAAAAAAAACACACACACACACACACACACACACCAGGGACTGATATATATATTTGATGCTGCAGAGGGACCTGGGGAGATGGAAATTACATTTATTTGGTTAACCGTAATCCAATCAGCAGATTGCTCAATATTGATTTGATATCCCAGAACGTAGGGCTGTCTTTTATGAAGATGTATTTTAATGATGTTACTAGCTCCACCACATGGCCCACCTAAGCGCTAATAATGCTTCATCTGGAAACCACAAACCCCCAATGAGCTCTAGCGTTCTTACAACGTTTGCAAAGCTGCACATATATTATTACTGTTTCAGTATAAACAAGTTACCCCTAGGATGTCTAATGTTCTTACAATGTTTTTGTTCAATCACTTTGACAGCACCCCTTTTGATTGGAACGAAACCTTCCATACATATTTGCCCATTGTAGAAGTGGTCAGAAAGTGACTTTTTTGGACCTGAATTACAAATTATTCAAGAGCTAAAGGTGCTCAAAGTTGACCTATTTTGCATACCTCACCATACCATGAGACATCCATGTCTTCACTGGAAAAGATAAACAGTTGAGATTGACATGATTTAAAAGCTTACAAACAGAGTTGTCAAACTTTTGATAATTTCTTGAAATAATCAAAATGAATAAAACGTGCGTCATTCAAAGTAACATAATAACAAAAATCCCCATCAAAATCCATCAGTTTAAGCTAGAGATATATTGCATGGGCTTCGTCTCAATCCATCCGCACCGCTTATGTCTGCCTTCCGCATATGCAGTGGAAGGTGGCCGAGCTACAGCAGCTACAGCTACAGCGATCGAATAAACCCCCACTACCTTCAATTCTGCTAGCAAACATGCTATCTTTGGACAATCAAATTGGGCGAGTTACTGGGAAGATGAAACTACCAACGGGAGATTAAAAATGGTAAAATCGTATGCTTCACGGAGTAGTGGCTGAATGACGACAATATCAACATACAGCTGGCTGATTATACGATGTACCGGCAGGATAAAACAGAGGCATCTGGTAAGACAAGGGGCGGCGGTCTATGTATTTTTGTAAACAACAGCTGGTGCACGATATCTAAGGAAGTCTCGAGCTATTCCTCGCCTGAGGTAGAGTTTCTCATGATAATCTGTAGACCACACTAGCTACCAAGAGAGTTTTCATCTGTATTCTTTGTAGCAGTTTACATACCACCACAGTCAGAGGCTGGCACTAAGATAGCATTGAATGAGCTGTATTCCGCCCTATGCAAACAAGAAAACGCTCACCCAGGGGACGAGCTCCTAGTAGCCGGGGACTTTAATGCAGGGAAACTTAAATCAGTTTTACCAAATTTCTATCAGCATGTTAAATGTGCAACCAGAGGGAGAATAACTCTGGACCACCTATACTCCACACACAGAGATGCATACAAAGCTCTCCCTCACCCTCCATTTTGGCAGATCTGCCCATAATTCCAACCTCCTGATTCCTGCTTACAAGCAAAAATTTAAGCAGGAAGCACCAGTAACTAGATGAATAAAAAAGTGGTCAGATGAAGCAGATGCTAAACTACAGGACTGTTTTGCTAGCACAGACTGGAATATGTTCCGGGATTCCTCCAATGGCATTGAGGAGTACACCACATCTGTCATTTACTTCATCAATAAGTGCATCGATAACATCGTCCAACCCCAACCAGAAGCCATGGATTACAGGCAGCATCCGCACTGAGCTAAAGGGTAGAGCTACCACTTTCAAGGAGTGGGACTCTAACCCGGAAGCTTATAAGAAATCCCGCTATGCCCTCCGATGAACGATCAAACAGGCAAAGTGTCAATGCAGGACTAAGATCGAGTCGTACTACACCAGCTCTGATGCTCGTTGGATGTGGCAGGGCCTGCAAACCATTACAGACTACAAAGGGAATCACAGCCGAGAGCTTCCTAGTGACACGAGTCTGCCAGATGAGCTAAACTACTTCTATGCTCGCTTCGAGGCAAATAACACTGAAACATGCATGATAGCACCAGCTGTACGGAAGACTGTGATCACACTCTCCTCAGCCAATGTGAGTAAGACCTTTTAGACAGGTCAACATTCACAAGGCCGCAGGGCCAGAAGGACCAACTAGCAAGTGTACTTCCGGCGCCGACAGAGATGGCCGCCTCGCTTCGCGTTCTTAGGAAACTATGCAGTTTTTTGTTTTTTTTATGTGTTATTTCTTACATTAGTACCCCAGGTCATCTTAGGTTTCATTACATACAGTCGAGAAGAACTACTGAATATAAGAGCAGCGTCAACTCACCATCAGTATGACCAAGAATATGACTTTCGCGAAGCGGATCCTGTGTTCTGCCTTTCACCCAGGACAGCGGAATGGATCCCAGCCGGCGACCCAAAAAAACGACTTCGTAAAAGAGGGAAACGTAGCGGTCTTCTGGTCAGACTCCGGAGACGGGCACATCGTTCACCACTCCCCAGTATACTTCTCGCCAATGTCCAGTCTCTTGACAACAAGGTTGATGAAATCTGAGCAAGGGTAGCATTCCAGAGGGACATCAGAAACTGTAACGTTCTTTGCTTCGCGGAGACATGGCTCACTGGAGAGAAGCTATCGGAGTCGGTGCAGCCAGCTGGTTTCTCCACGCATCGCGCCGACAGAAACAAACATCTTTCTGGTAAGAAGAGGGGCGGGGGCGTATGCCTTATGGCTAACGAGACGTGGTGTGGTCACAAAAGCATGGGCTGGCAAAACCTTGGATCACTGCTATTCTAACTTCCGCGACACATATAAGGCCCTGCCCCGCCCTCCTTTCGCAAAAGCTGACCACGACTCCATTTTGTTGATCCCTGCCTACAGACAGAAACTAAAACAAGAAGCTCCCACGCTGAGGTCTGTTCAACGCTGGTCCGACCAATCTGATTCCACACTCCAAGAGTGCTTCCATCACGTGGACTGGAATATGTTTCGTATTGCGTCAGACAACAACATTGACGAATACGCTGATTCGGTGTGCGAGTTCATTAGAACGTGCGTTGAAGATGTTGTTCCCATAGCAACGATTAAAACATTCCCAAACCAGAAACCGTGGATTGATGGCAGCATTCGTGTGAAACTGAAAGCGCGAACCACTGCTTTTAATCAGGGCAAGGTGACCGGAAATATGACCGAATACAAACAGTGTAGCTATTCCCTCCGCAAGGCAATCAAACAAGCTAAGCGTCAGTATAGAGACAAAGTAGAATCTCAATTCAACGGCTCAGACACAAGAGGTATGTGGCAGGGTCTACAGTCAATCACGGATTACAAAATGAAAACCAGCCCCGTCACGGACCAGGATGTCTTGCTCCCAGGCAGACTAAATAACTTTTTTGCCCGCTTTGAGGACAATACAGTGCCACTGACACGGCCTGCAACCAAAACATGCAGCCTCTCCTTCACTGCAGCCGAGGTGAGTAAAACATTTAAACGTGTTAACCCTCGCAGGGCTGCAGGCCCAGACGGCATCCCCAGCCACGCCCTCAGAGCATGCGCAGACCAGCTGGCTGGTGTGTTTACGGACATATTCAATCAATCCCTATCCCAGCCTGCTGTTCCCACATGCTTCAAGAGGGCCACCATTGTTCCTGTTCCCAAGAAAGCTAAGGTAACTGAGCTAAACGACTACCGCCCCGTAGCACTCACTTCCGTCATCATGAAGTGCTTTGAGAGACTAGTCAAGGACCATATCACCTCCACCCTACCTGACACCCTAGACCCAAATAGGTCCACAGACGATGCAATCTCAACCACACTGCACACTGCCCTAACCCATCTGGACAAGAGGAATACCTATGTGAGAATGCTGTTCATCGACTACAGCTCGGCATTTAACACCATAGTACCCTCCAAGCTCGTCATCAAGCTCGAGACCCTGGGTCTCGACCCCGCCCTGTGCAACTGGGTACTGGACTTCCTGACGGGCCGCCCCCAGGTGGTGAGGGTAGGCAACAACATCTCCACCCCGCTGATCCTCAACACTGGGGCCCCACAAGCGTGCGTTCTGAGCCCTCTCCTGTTACTCCCTGTTCACCCACGACTGCGTGGCCACGCACGCCTCCAACTCAATCATCAAGTTTGAGGACGACACAACAGTGGTAGGCCTGATTACCAACAACGACGAGACGGCCTACAGGGAGGAGGTGAGGGCCCTCGGAGTGTGGTGTCAGGAAAATAACCTCACACTCAACGTCAACAAAACTAAGGAGATGATTGTGGACTTCAGGAAACAGCAGAGGGAACACCCCCCTATCCACATCGATGGAACAGTAGTGGAGAGGGTAGCAAGTTTTAAGTTCCTCGGCATACACATCACAGACAAACTGAATTGGTCCACCCACACAGAGAGCATCGTGAAGAAGGCGCAGCAGCGCCTCTTCAACCTCAGGAGGCTGAAGAAATTCGGCTTGTCACCAAAAGCACTCACAAACTTCTACAGATGCACAATCGAGAGCATCCTGGCGGGCTGTATCACCGCCTGGTACGGCAACTGCTCCGTCCACAACCGTAAGGCTCTCCAGAGGGTAGTGAGGTCTGCACAACGCATCACCGGGGGCAAACTACCTGCCCTCCAGGACACCTACACCACCCGATGTTACAGGAAGGCCATAATGATCATCAAGGACAACAACCACCCGAGCCACTGCCTGTTCACCCCGCTATCATCCAGAAGGCGAGGTCAGTACAGGTGCATCAAAGCTGGGACCGAGAGACTGAAAAACAGCTGCTAACTCAAGGCCATCAGAGTGTTTATACAGCCACCACTAACATTGAGTGGCTGCTGCCAACACACTGACTCCAGCCACTTTAATAATGGGAATTGATGGGAAATTATGTAAAATATATCACTAGCCACTTTAAACAATGCTACATCATATAATGTTTACATACCCTACATTATTCATCTCATATGTATACGTATACACTGTACTCTATATCATCTACTGTATCTTTATGTAATACATGTATCACTAGCCACTTTAACTATGCCACTTTGTTTACATACTCATCTCATATGTATATACTGTACTCGATACCATCTACTGTATCTTGCCTATGCCACTCTGTACCATCACTCATTCATATATCTTTATATTCTTTATCCCCTTACACTTGTGTGTATAAGACAGTAGTTTTGGAATTGTTAGTTAGATTACTTGTTGGTTATTACTGCATTGTCGGAACTAGAAGCACAAGCATTTCGCTACACTCGCATTAACATCTGCTAACCATGTGTATGTGACAAATAAATTTGATTTGATTTGAAGTGTCTTCACTGACATTTCCAACCTCTCCATGTCCGAGTCTGTTATACCAACATGTTTCAAGCAGATCACCATAGTACCTGTGCCCAAGAACACTAAGGTAACCTGCCTAAATGACTCCCATCCCGTAACACTCATGTCTGTAGCCATGAAGTGCTTTGAAAGGCTGGTCATGGCTCACATCAACACCATCATCCCAGAAACCCTAGACCCACTCCAATTTGCACACCGCCAAAACAGATACACAGATGATGCGATCTCTATTGCAATCTACCCTTTCCCACCTGGACGAAATAAACACCTATGTGAGAATGCTATTCATTGACTACAGCTCAGCATTCAACACCATAGTGCCCTCAAAGCTCATCAATAAGCTAAGGACCCAGGGACTAAACACCTCCCTCTGCAACTGGATCCTGGACTTCCTGATGGTCCGCCCCCAGGTGGTAAGGGTAGGTAACAACCCATCCACCACGCTGATCCTCAACACAGGGGCCCCTCAGGGTTGCGTGCTCAGCCCCCTCCTGTACTCCCTGTTCACTCATGACTGCACAGTCAGGCACGACTCCAACACCATCATTAAATTTGCAGATGACACAACAGTGGTAGGCCTGATCACCGACAACAACGAGACAGCCTTGAGGGAGGAGGTCAGAGACCTGGCCGTGTGGTTCCAGGACAACAACCACTCCCTCAACGTGATCAAGACAAAAGAGATGATTGTGGACTACAGGAAAAAGAGGACCAAGCACACCCCCTCAATGGGGCTGCAGTGGAGTAGGTTGAGCACTTCAAGTTCCTTGGTGTCCACATCACCAACAAACTAACATGGTCCAAGCACACCATGACAGTTGTGAAGAGGGCACGACAGAACCTATTCCCCCTCAGGAAACTGAAAAGATTTGGCATGATCCTCAAAAGGTTCTACAGCTGCACCATCGAGAGCATCCTGGTTGCATCACTGCCTGGTATGGCAACTGCTCAGCCTCCGACCGCAAGGCACTACAGAGGGTAGTGCAAACGGCCCAGTACATCACTGGGGCCAAGCTTCCTGCCATCCAGGACCTCTATACCAGGCGGTGTCAGAGGAAGGCCCTAAAAATTGTCAAAGACTCCAGCCACCCTAGTCACAGACTGTTCTCTCTGCTACCACACAGCAAGCGGTACCGGAACGCCAAGTCTAGGTCCAAGTGGCTTCTTAACAGCTTCTACCCCCAAACCATAAGACTTCTGAACATCTAGTCAAATGGCTACCCAAACTATTTGCATTGCCCCCTCACCACATCACTGCCACTCTATGTTGTCATCTATGCATAGTCACTTTAATTAACTCTACCTACATGTACATACTACCTCAACTAACCAGTGCCCCCACACATTGACTCTGTACCGGCATAGATTGTATAGATTGTTATTTTTTTTACTGCTGCTCTTTAATTACTTGTTACTTTTATCTCATTCTTATCGGTATGTTTGGAAACTGCACTATTGGTTAGGGGCTCGTAATTAAGCTTTTCACTGTAAGGTCTACACGTGTTGTATTCGGCGCATGTGACAAATTAAATTTGATTTGAAAATGTGATTTGTTTCCAGAGAATTTAATGTTAATTTATTTACCATAAGCCGCCTCCAATGCCGTTTTAGAGAATTTGGCAGTACGTCCAACCGGCCTGACAACCGCAGACCACGTATTACCACGCCGGCCGAGGGCTGTTACAGTGACCATATCACCACAACACCGTCAGCCACAAGTTATGACCACAGTCAGATTCCATGTGACCATTTAGTCATGGTAACTAGGCTTCTCCAAGCTCTGATGCTGCTGATGGTCATTAGTAGCCCACCAAACTTGCTAACTTGCTAAAAAGAGGAGGATCCCGTCAGCTTTATATTGGCTTGGCCTACGATATTTATTTATCAACTGTACGAATATTAAGCACATTGCTTCGCATTACAAGAGTGTAGCCTACCTGGCCTGCATGAAAACAACTTAGCCTAGCCCATAGGCCTATATGTTTTGATAAGGTATTGCTGTTCATTAGGATTACTCATCTTGTTGGCTGATGAAAAGTAAATGTCGACAGTTCTTCTAACATCTTCAATATGCACCTCAGAATTCGATAAGAAGGACGCCCTGCAGTTGTGTCTCGGATGTGCCGGTCTTCACTTGTAGCCTACTTTGGAGCAGAGATCGATGCCTGTGACGAGAACACGATCACGTGATGGGCATTTGCTAATAAGAATTGAGATATCTGAGAGAGCCATGTAAGTGAGAGGTGCTTCAGAATACGCAGCCGGGAGGAGGGATTTTTTTTTAGGGGGCATTACAGCCACGTTAGGGGAATGCCGTCTTGAAATTTGAGGCATTATCAAGTGCTTGTCAAATTGTGAATGAGAGATTGATGAAGTGTGTGCAGCCTGTGCAAGAAACAACGCCGAGCTCATGCCTTTCATGCAACTTTTCAAATCAATCCTAGACACATCATGCAGCCTTAGAATGTATTACGAATCAAAACATATAGCCCAATGTTTGTATCACATCTAAAGTTGCATAAATAACTCTAAATTAAGCATATAGGAGGACCTGTTTCTTTGTTAACTGCTCAACACAGCATATGCGCACTACCTCAGAAATCGTTTTGAGAAAACATCCCTTTCTATTTTATTCAGCTATATTCAATTGTATTCTTCACACTATAAAATAATGTCACGGAATTCTAAGCACATCTTGTCTGCTAAATGAACTAGTGTAGCCCACAGCTATATGGTATAGCAATATCAGGGCCTAACATAAGGACAACTCAAGAGTATGCTATTCTGTTCTTCTTAAATAGACTACATTTTCTTCATATTTCTTTAGACCTGTCTAAAATAAATAATGGATTTGTTGTGATGGTGTAGGCTATATTAAATAGATTTATTAAACTTTTTAAAATGTAGATGTTCCAAAGGTCTGCATCAGTGGCTTGACGGCTAGAAGTGTTTATTTGAATTAATGGTCAATTACCGTGAGACCGGCAGTTATTTGTTTGACAATCACCAGCTGACAACATTTCATGATCGCTACAGCCCAACCCAGGACCCCCACATCCGGCTTCTTCATCGGCAGGATCGTCTGAGACCAGCCGCCTGGACAGCTGATGAAACTGTGGGTTTGCACAGCTGAAGAATTTCTGCACAAACTGTCAAACTGTCTTAGTGAAGCTCATCTGCGTGCTTGTCGTCCGCTCCTGGGTCTTGACCCGACTGCAGTTCGTTTTCATAACCAACTTCAATGGGCAAATGCTCACCTTCGATGGCCGCTGGCACGCTGGAGAAGTGTGCTCTTCAATAATGAATCCCAGTTTCAACTGTACTGGGCAGATGGCAGACAGTGTGGGCGAGCGGTTTTCTGACTGTCAACGTTGTGAACAGAGTGCCCCATGGTGGCGTTGGGGTTATGGTAAGGGCAGCATAAGCAAGGGACAACAAACATAATTGCATTTTATCGATGACAATTTGAAAGCACAGGGATACCGTGAAGAGACACCCATTGTGGTGTCATTCATCCGCCGCCATCACCTTTTAATGTTTCAGCATTAAAATGCACTGCCCCATGTCGCAAGGATCTGTACACAATTCCTGGAAGCTGAAAATGTCCCAATTATTTCATGGCCTGCATACTCACCAGACATGTCACCCATTGAGACTGTTTGGGATGCTCTGGATCAACGTGTACGACAGTGTGTTCCAGTTCTCGCCAATATCCAGCAACTTGCCTTCCGAGTGTCTAAGGTACTGCATCACAGTGCTAGCTGTGCCACTAGAGATTCTGGGTTCGAGCCCAGGCTCTGTCGCCCCATGTGGCGGCGTACAATTGGCCCAGCGTCGTCTAGGTTAGGGGAGGGTTTGGCCGGCAGGGATGTCCTTGTCCCATCGCGCACTAGCGACTCCTGTGGCGGGCTGGGCGCAGTGCACGCTGACACGGTCGCCAGGTGCACGGTGTTTCCTCCGACACATTTGTGCGGCTGGCTTCCGGGGTTAAGTGGGCATTGTGTCAAGAAGCAGTGCGGCTTGGTTGGGTTGTGTTTCGGAGGCCACATGGCTCTCCACCTTCGCCTCCCCCGAGTCCGTATGGGAGTTGCAGCGATGAGACGACTATAACTACCGATTGGATACCACGAAATTCTGGAGAAAGCGGGGTAAAAAAACAACAAACAAAATTAAAAATGATTTCCGTATATAAACTGGAACTCAGTAAAATCTTTGAAATTGTTGCCTATCGGCATTTATATTTTTGTTCTCTGTACATTTGACTTTAGTAAAAAAGTAACTCAAAGGAAGTACTGTTTGAGAAGCCACAGTTCTTTTTTTATGGTAGGATTATAAAATGTTCAACTCTGAGGCTATCGTACCGTGATTGTTCTAAATGAGATACATGGAGGATGCCTAACATTCTTACAATGTTTTCCAAAGCCTGAGCCATTATTACTGTAGTGTTGTATGTGTGCAGCATGGGGCTGTATGCTGTACATGTGTTGTGATTCCAGTGTTCTGACAGATGGCTCAATACATTTGCTGTTCCTGCTCATGTTTACCAGCTGTTCTGCGCCTGTTCTGCGTGTCTATTCATCCCCTACAGGGTTACATAGCACAATTCCTGTAATACAATTTCACAGTTTAGCAGCAGGTAAGCGTATCAGTCAGAATTTAGCCCAGAGCCTTACTGGTAGATGTTTCGATCTGAATATCGCATACTGTAGCAAGCAGGCACATTTTTGTATTAGTCCCATTTTATTTAACCCCTTTGTTATGGCAAGCCTAAATACATTGAGAAGTATACAGTTGCTTAACAAGTCACATGGACATTTATCTCCCTCACCAACTTCAAACATCTGCTATCTGAGCAGCTAACCGATCGCTGCAGCTGTACATAGTCTATCGGTAAATAGCCCACCCAATTTTACTTACCTCTTCCCCATACTGTTTATATTTATTTACTTTTCTGATCTTTTGCACACCAATATCTCTACCTGTACACGACCATCTGATCATTTATCACTCGTGTTAATCTGCAAAATTGTAATTATTCGCCTACCTCCTCATGCCTTTTGCACACAATGTATAGACTCTTTTTTTTCCTACTGTGTTATTGACTTGTTCATTGTTTACTCCATGTGTAACTCTGTGTTGTTGTCTGTTAACACTGCTATGCTTTATCTTGGCCAGGTCGCAGTTGAAAATGAGAACTTGTTCTCAACTAGCCTACCTGGTTAAATAAAGCTGAAATAAAATTTTTAAAATAAAAAAACTCTGTGTGCAATAATAGTGTTTACCATGATTTTTTAATGACTACCTCATCTTTCTACCCCACACATACAATTTCCTGTAAGGTCCTTCAGTCGATCAGTGAATTTCAAACACAGATTCAACCACAAAGACCAGGGAGGTTTTCCAATGCCTCACAAAGAAGGGAAGCTATTGGTGGTATTGTGAAGTTATTAGTTACACTTTGGATGGTGTATGAATTACACCCAGTAACTACAAATATACAGGCGTCCTTCCTAACTCAGTTGCCAGAGAGGAAAGAAACCGCTTAGGGATTTCAGCATGCGACCAATTGTGACTTTAAAACAGTTACATCTTAATGGCTATGATTGGAGAAGACTGAGGATGGATCAACAACATTGTAATGACTCCACAATACTAACCTAAATGACAGAGTGAATAGAAGGATGTCTGTACAGAATAAAAATGTTCCAAAACATGCATCCTGTTTCCAATAAGGCACAAAAGTAAAATGGCAAAGATGTGGCAAAGAAATGAACTGAATACAAAGTGTTATGTTTGGGGCAAATCCAACACAACACATCACTGAGTGTACCACTCTTCATATTTTTAAGCATGGTGGTGGCTACATCATGTTATGCATTATACTTGTCATCGTCAAGGACTAGGAAGTTTTTTATGATAAAAAGAAACGGAATAGATCTAAGCACAGGCAAAATCCTAGAGGAAAACCTTGTTCCGTCGGCTTTCCACTAGGCACTGGGAGACATTCACATTTCAGCAGGACAATAACCTCAAACACAAGGCCAAATATGCTTACCAAGACCACATTGAATGTTCCTGAGTGGCCTAGTTACAGTTTTGACTTAAATTGGCTTGAAAATCTATGGCAAGACTTTGTTTAGCAATGATCAACAACCAACTTGACAGAGCTTGAAGAATTTAAAAAATAATAATGTGCAAATATTGTACACTCCAGGTGTGCAAAACTCTTAGAGACTTACCCAGAAAGACTCAGCTGTAATCACTGCCAAAGGTGATTCTAATTCTGACTCAGGGTGTTGATTACTCATCCAATCAAGATATATTAGTGTTTTATTTTTCATATAGTTTTTTTTTATATATATATATTTTTACAAATGTTAGTTTTCCATTTTGACATTAGGAGTATTTTGTGTTGATCGTTGACAAAAAAAAGCCAAATAAATCCATTTGAATCCTACTGCATAACACATCAAAATGTGGAAAAAGCAAAGGGTTGTGAATACTCTCTGAAGGTACTGTAAGTGTTAAAATATTGACAATGCTTTTTGTGCCGTATTTAGTTTAATCTGATGGGCTCTATGGCTTAATGTGCCCTATAATCTGTACTCTAACCTATCTGAGCACACCAGAGCAGACATCCTGTGACCCTGGGTAATGCTTGTTGCTGTCTACTGTGCTCAGCAGGACAAAAGGCTTCAGCAGTCATCGTTGGCTCCATTAGCAGCTCAGCTGGCTTCTACACAGGGGGCACAGAGGTGTAATGGAGGCCTGCACAGGATCATTGATTGTGCGCGCATGTGTGTGTGTGTGTGGTGTGTGTGTGTCTATTCAGTATTATAGGGGATAGTTTGGGTTTGTGCCAGGTGTAGAGAGGCAGATCGATGCGGGAGCCTGGTGTGCCATGTAGCCGTGTTTCTCTCGGCGTCCTATCGCGCCAGTATCTTTCCTTTTCTCAATCTCTTCCTTTCTGTCTGTCTGCCTCTCCCGCTCGCTCTCTTTCTCTCGCTCTCTCGCTTTCTCTAAAGACGGCTGTAGAATTGTGACCAGTTGGAGAAACAGTGTGTGCTTCTCTTTTTTTCCACCCGTACATTTTTGCCTGGGTGCGTTTTAGAGGGATTTGCGCAAGATGCTTCCCAACATTTATAAAGGTTAAAGCGTCCCCTACCCACCACCGTCATCACCACCTCCCTCTCCCCCTTTTTTTATCCCTCTTTTTCTGCTCTACCCCCTCTTCTATCCCCATCCTTTCCTCCCGTTCCTTTGTGCCCTCCTCTGTTTTATCCTTGTTTTCTTTCCTCCCATCTGTCTCTTCTCATTAACTTGCTCCTCTTCTCTCTCTTTTCTCTCTCTCTCTCTCTCTCTCTCTCTCTCCCCTCACCCCCACCACTCTCTTCTCTACCTTTCCCTCTCTTCCTGGTATCCTCTCTTGTTACTATTCCCTATTTCCTTCCTTCCCCCTCTCTGTCCTCTGGGTGGATCAGGTAGCCACATGATCCTCTGTGCCCCTCTCATATGAGGACTCTTCACAGCAGCCTGCCAATGTGTGTTAGCTAGATGGCAGCGCTCCTCACAGTAACCCTGCGGAACGTGCTTGGTTTGGTAAACAGTAAATCATGAAACAGCGTTCCCCTCTGAAATGGAAATCAGCCCAAAATAATTACCTATTTATTCACAGTGGAAACAGACATTCCCCTGGTTCAGAGTAATTGCAGCAGCAAACTGCTACCTCTGGCAGTCTATTCCCAGAGTTGTACTTAATGTTCTCTGGTTATTCCCCACTTTCTATGTCTACTTCTGTTAAAACTGTTATTTAACCCTGTTCCAGGAGAACACAATTGTGAAAAAGGCTCTAACACACGTTAGACGCAACAAGGTTTTGTTGATGAGCTGAATCAGTTGCATTATAGGTGGGATGGTGCAAAAGCCTGCAGTTATCGGAAAAGGCAGAGAGGGAAAAGAGAGTGTAAGTTAAAGAGGAAACATTAGGAAATGAAAAAGTGGAAAGAAAGATTGTGGGAGAGAGGGAAGGGATGGCAGGAGAGAGTAGGAGAGCGAGGGAGATGGGGTAAATGAGGAATGGGAGTCTGTACAGAAGGAGTCATCAGACTGATAAGATCAGACTAGGGATAATTATGATGAGAAGACCAGCTAATTTCACAGGCTTAGTGAATAACAGAACTTGCCTCAGTTTAGAAGACGCTAATCCATAGTACAGTGTGATGATGGCTTTATGCTATTGTCCAGTGCTGTGGTCCAGTCACTAACATCACAGACAGTCCAAGACAAGTCTCTGCCTCCCTCCCTATGCTCTCCACCCTTACTCTAATTGTCTTTCCAAGTTTTCCCCTTCCTTTCCCACACTCTTCCTTTCCCACATTATTTCTCTCTCTCTCTCTCTCTCTCTCTCTCTCTCTCTCTCTCTCTCTCTCATATCCATCCTCCTGCATCTCCCTGTCACTCCCATCCTACTAATGAGCTGTAGGTTCTGACAGCTTTCCCGAGAGTGTTGCTGGGTAATGTTTTTTTTTATATATTCTTAGACCTGCGACACATAATAAGAGTATGCCAAACAAAGTCTATTAGAATGCATATTATCGGACTCCATGAGCTAAACGGCAGTATTCATAATCTAGTCATGATCAGAGAGGGAGGGAGAGAGGGTGAAGTCGTGGCCTAGAAGACCATGCCCCAAGAAGTCCATGTAGGTGCCTCGCCAAAGCAGGACCGGAACAAAAAGAGACAGTGAATCTAAGACCCTTTTTTAACCCTATGACCTGTTTGTATTCAAAATATGAGTTGTTGATCAATGGCAGAGACACTAAAAGTGAACTTCCAATCAAATCACAACAGCGCCAATGCTTCGCAGAGGTATGACAGACTGGGGGTTGTTGAGAGCAACACAGATAATTCAGCATTCCTAAAAACAAAATAATCCTTGCATACAGTGTCTTAAGAGTCATGTCATGGGCTGGGCCGGCCCTACATACCAGTGGCAGACTGGAACAAGAATTCGGCCTTGGCATTTTATCCACCCCAGCCCACATCACTGTGCACACCGTCAACTCTTACATTTTTTGTGCGCTACGTCATCCATTTTGTGATACGAATTTCGCAATTCGTGTGATGTTACAAATCCAATTTGTGCAATATGTTACAAATGTGTTGTGTTTAAGATCCCAGAGTGCGTCTTTTAAGCCATGTTTATGAAAGCTATATTTAAGCAAAAAGGCCTGAGGAGGTGTGGTGTATGGCCAGTATACCACGGCTAAGGGTTTTTCCCATGGACGACGCAAAGCGGAGTGCCTGGACACAGCCCTTAGCTGTGGTATATTGACCATATATCACAAACCCCCGAGGAGCCTTATTGCTATTATAAACTGGTTACCAATGTAATTAGACCAGTAAAACTATTTTCTGATATAAGATGGCTTTCAGCCAATCCGAATTCAGGGCTCAAACCACCCAGTTTATAATGCAAATCAGTGCCTGTCATATGTGTTTGGGTTGACAATAAGACCATAATTGCTATGTTTTACTGTAAAAATAGAGATGAATTACATATATATTTATGTCCACTAATTTCAGAGGCTAATTAATTTGTGGATTAACACCTGAGGAAGTGGAAACTCAAAACACATGAACTAGATTGCTAACTATTAATATAATGCTCACTGCTTGTAGCCATGTATTCATCCAACAGTAAATGTGATGTCCTAAAGATGTTTTGCAGTTGTAGGCTACCTATCGGCCTATGCCTTCGCAATGGTCGTGCTGCTCCCAATTTCAAAGCCATCTCAAATATCTTGGTTGTAAAATAGTTGTTATTGAGCTGAGTATTGAGAGTTGAGAAATATAAATGACACCTACAGAAAGCTAAGACACTCATCTTCAACAGAGACACTGGGACGAAGCTTCCAGAACGATGTTTTCCCCTACAATTGCAATTTTGAAATGGTGCGTGATCAGACTGCATTGACCTCTTGAGCGCATGGGGGGAGGGGAGAGTGGCTCACTCGTCACAGCAGCAGGCCCCAACCAAACAGATACAGGAGCAAAACAGACACTTTCATTACAGGAATCATGAGGACAATGCACTTTACTGTTTGACCAATTCAATTTAGCCATCCAACGAATAGGATGTTTTGAGTGAGGTGACAATTTAGAAAGTGCTCTCTTGGCTGATTTAACGATAGAGAGTCAGGGTGGGTCTCTCTGAGCATTTTACTTTCAATGTGAATTTGAGCGACCTCCGCTCAGCCAATCAGAAAGCTGGGCCGGCCCATGTTGGTAGGGGTGCCGGCCGATTGCCCACTGAGCAGCCAAATGCTCATTGTAGATTACTATGGCAACAGAGAAATTGCACAAAAATCATTTAAAAAATATATATCTTAACGGGCCCATGGCAGTGTCTCCGGCAGTGTCTCAATCATTTTTAACCAACTGTGTCCTTTTCTCCATCGCTGGCGTAGTAGGACATGCCAGGTGGCAGCGATACAGTAAAATTATATCAGTCAGTGGTGTTGAAAGAAAGAAACGAGAAGAGGATAGGAATCTTTAAGAGTGTTGTTGAGACAAAGCCCATATCTTACAACAACAAGATTTATCCCAAATGGAGCTTTTGGTCCAAAGAAGTGCTGTCACAAATAGGGTGTGATTTGAGACGCTGCCAGAGTCATTGGGAGGCCAGTCCAAAAGGGCAGGAGAGACCTGTACAACACCTCTGGTGTCCTGACAGAATGTGGCTAGGGTGAGTCTCGGGTTCAGACCAAACTGTCAGTCTGGCCTTGTAAACACAGAGAAAAGTCAGACAGTGGGACCCGTGTAGATTTTAGTGTCTGTGGTCCGGCTGGGAGATGAAGGTATTCCTATTGTTTCAGATGGCTTCGCTCATACAGCTAGTGCTTTCTTACCATGTTTTTGTTGATGTGAGAATAGTAACATTTCATTTCAATCATTTTCTGACGATTAAAACAAGTACAGACTCTGAGCTGAAATGCAGGAATCTCCAGGGTGCATTTACCGGACTTTGAGTTTTGTTTGAAGTAAACTGCATCTGTCAGAGAACACAACAGGTACAGGTCTAACCCTCTAGGCCTCCACCCAACATTTCAGATGTTGTTTTATTAAATCCATCTCTCTCTCTCTCTCTCTCTCTCTCTGTCTCTGTCTCTCCCCTTCTCACTCGCTCCCAGGCTGTGTTTGATGTGGACAAAACTAAAGGTCTGACACTGATCGAGGTGTGGGAGGGACTCACTCTAGAGGACATTAAGGCATGCACTGGAGCACACTTTGCGGTGAGTCATACAGGGACAGCCAGTCTGGCCACGGGGAATATACTGACTGGCCACTTCAGGGTTGTATTGTTCAACCCCCAGCCAACTTTTCCATATCTACTCGTTCAAAAATATAATCTTGAAACAGGCATGGAATTACACGATACTCTCAGTAAATCCATATTTAACTTAAACCATCTTCGTAAAAAAAACAGAAAACCAAGAGCGTTTATCAAAAGCAGTTGACTAAGCTATTGAGCATGCTCGGTGGGAATACCATCAATAGTAACACAGATGGTTTCTCTCCTTTCAAAACTCTCTCTGATGTCCGACAGGTGTCTCCAAACGTGAGGTCCATGCAGCAGGTCTAGAAGCTGGGGGGTGGAGGAAGTGTCCGAGGAGATGAGCTATGACTTGAAGGCTGTTTTAATCTCTCCGTATGTACGCTGGAAGGAACACAAACTATGAACTCATCCTAATGTTACTGAACACCATGTCTGTACACTGAATCATAACATTACTGTAACATCAATGAATGTAACATGTGAGATTCATAACGAATACTCGGGTTGAGTTATGATATTGAACATATTGTAACAATTGACTTGAAGGACTGGTATCCCTGGCATAACTCAAGAGGAACTGTCTAAACATGTATTTAGTAATAATGTTATGTTTTAATCATATGTTTTAATGCTATGTCAAAGTTTCTCCAAGACTTATAACACAAACAATTATGGACGGCATTTCATCCCAGAAAGTTGTGTCCTCCCTTCTACACTTGTTCAAGCCCTTCCTTGGATGTGGATCAGCTAGTTTCTTTTTGGTAGATACGTATACCTTATAAGCAATAACTCCATCTACTTTCAGACACACTGCTTTCTCTGATTTAGTGAAATGGGAGTGAATAGGAGAAGAAGGGTGGAGGCAACTTGATGGAATGAAACGCAGCCCTGCTGTGAAAACTGATATGATGTTGTTTTGAATTGCATTTGAGCCTCTACATTTCATCCAAGTTTGGTGCTTTAGTTAAAAGGTTACCCTCGTGGAAACACACTCTTCATAAAAAAATTATATGGTTCCAGATATTTTAGCTACTACAGAATATGAGGCCTTCCATTTTCTACCTGGACTTATTCTGTGCCATATATTTATATATTAAATTAAACTGTGTGTTACCTTGAGGAGAAAAATATATTTGGTGTCCATTTTCTGCACTGGTATTGACACTCAGAAGTACGTAGTAGTAATATGTGGAATGTGTTCTTGCTTTTCCCTATCCCATCTTTTCACATATCAGTGGTTACTTCAAGGTTGTCTGGAGACAGTGGGCTGAACATGTAGTATATGGTTGTAAGAGACCAGTACAGTATGCATAAAATTCGACCATTCATTCCAATACAGTAGTTGAATTCAGGTCCGCTGTCAGCTAAATTATGTCAAATGTATGATTATGAATATGCTCACATTTCCAAATTCTTCAGAAATAATCTGCACTACTTCCTAAGGAATTCTGGGATTTATGACACCTCACATCTTTCTTCATCATTTCTGTGTGACAGTGAAGGAAGGAATTAAGCATTATGAGAGTATTGGAACAAGGAGATCTCTTCATGAGTTGAGCTCTGTATTATGGCACACACTGAATGAAGGCTCCATCTATCCTCAGAGACGCAAAGCTTTTCTGACTCAAACCCATCATATCGCTCATGATGTTCTGCCCCAACGTTCCCATTAGCCAGGTTTGACATTATGTACCTCTGAGCAACTAAAGCAAATTAAGTCGACACACAGCAGGTTCGGGCTGCCATGCAGATGAGGGGCGTGCAATGACATTCTTGATTCGATTTGTCCACTTGAGAAGAGCGCAGGGTGCGGTTACCCTGGGCTCTATGTAGCAGAAACTGGAGGGCTTCTTCACGCTTGGGTTCAAAGAGAATATAGAGGATGTATCATAAATGGGAAACACATACATGTCAAATTGTTCTTGCGAATATGTTGTGAAATAGACTTGTTCATCAAGGGTAGATATTTCTAAATAGTAAATATATGTTGCTGCCAGACTATTTAGACAAACCCTATTATATTCAGTGAGGTTTATTTTTCAACCCTGGCAAAGTGTCAAATATGTCCACTGTTATGCATTAAAATAACTAATCCAGACAAGCGAGAAGTGAAAATCAATCGGTTAACAACGTGTCCTTTCCAAATGCTCTCCTCCAGAAGCGCTATTGTCGGGAAAGCGGAGTTGATCAATTCAGCACCACAGGTGTGGACAGTGCCACTAGCCTATACACGGACAGGCAAACGCAAGGCGTGTGGATGCAGTAGTGGAGAGCCAGACAGACATTGTTGTAGAATGGTACATGGGACTGATTATTGAATTAAGTTGAGTGGCTAGCTGGGCGCACCCTTATTTTAATGACTTCAAGAACTAATGGCTGAATACATCACTCGCCTGCCATGAGACCATCCTAAAAGCACAACTTTATCGAAAACACAACTCTATCGACATACCTATAAAAAATAGGTTCCCTATCTATGTGTGCACGCCATTCAGGGGGTGTGGTGTGAACTCACTCGCTCCCGGTCACGCTGGTGTGTGTGTGGTGAGTGGAGCGAACGCAGCACAGAGAAAGCGCACTCAAAGCTCGCGCAGGCACCGGAAAGTGGGGATATAGTGCGCGGCGGCATGGCTTCGTCTCACGGGAAAAACGAACACCGGTTCGCCGACTGGATGGCGAATTTACCGGAGAGCATGCACAGCATCCCGCTTACCAACCTGGCCATTCCAGGTAAGAGTCACGTCGTAGTTGGCACTGTTGCGTGTGGAAATGTTGGAAACCTTTTGTTGATCATGCAGTGAAATAATTTGCTTCGATAGAAGATAGAAATCCAGATGTGTAATGTTGTAGAACTGACGGCGAGTGACCTAGCCAGCCTACAGACTGTCTTCAGACGAATTATCGACACAGAAGTATCATATTCCGTGCAAAGACTGTTAATTCCAGCTAAAGTTTATGCTATAGCCTACCAGGGGTCATCAACAGGTGGCCCGCGGGCCAAAACTGGTCCACAAGTGATTCATTTTTTTTGTCCTGAAGTTTTTATTAAATAATAATAATAATGTAGGATTTAAAGTTTGGGGTAAAAAAAATAACATCACCAGGAATTCAGCAAAAATGTAGTTTAATCTAGGAAGTCTGTTCTCAAGTATTCACAGAAATATATATATATTTGTATATGTGTTCGTGTCTCAATGTAATCAAGGTGTGAAATTGTATTTTAAAATAACAATCATCTCTTCTTGGGCTTAGTTGTGGTCAATTTGCAGCGTACACGTCATTATAGTTATTTCCTTGTCAACCAACCATTCGCTCCAACATAAATCGGCCACTGGCTGGATCTAGTTGCCTCTCTCTGGCCTGTTGCGGGAAGGCGAAACCTATGTGTAGGTGCAACACTAGTCCATTGCCCTATTCGGTAGCACAAAGGATCCATCATCAAAGAAATAAGCTACAGTTTAGCTGGTTAGGGCTCGATAGGCTATATGCCAAAAGCAGAGACGTGTCTCTAGGTCTCCATCGGCTTGATTTAATTCAAATCTCCTTGAGGGAAGGACATGAATGATCTTACAAAAAGCTTGCAAATTGCTAATTCAAAATAATACACTAAAATGGCATTTACACAGATGGCCCATTGTGCTCCTTAAAATATGTTGTAATATATATATAAGTGAATCTAGTCACTTTTTTGGCAGACTATGTGTTATCGATGTGATTGTTGGCGGTGCGTATTAGCCTAAACGGGGCATATAGTTCAGGGTTCATTGCATTGCAACCAGGACAGCCAATGTGCCTCTAATGAGCCTAACCCTCCGTCACATATTACAAGTGTGAATTGGATGGGTTTATTGTTTAATACTGATCTCTAAATCCCTATTCAAAGTGTTTAAAAGTTTAGACGGGCCGCTCAGGTCTGTGTTTGCAGACTCTCGACATCTATTCCTCATTCAAAGACCTTATTTCTTTCCTTGAAGAAACCAGTGATATGACATGATGGAACGGGTCAAATCTCAATAGCAAAATGTGCATACAACCTGCCTAGTTCACATCAGATCCTCTGCGATCCCTTCTAGGAATGAAGGTTAGAAAAGTTGTATGTTGGCAGTGTTGGAACGGGCCATTGTCTTGGCATCAGCGTCTAAAAGTGGTACCAGCTGTTTGGAGGTTTCGGCCAATCATGCGGCAGGTCTCCTGAGACGTCAACTCTGATTGGAGGTCTGGAATAAGACCCGGTCGCTGGTTTCACTCTTGTGGAATGGCCAATTAACATCTGACTAATTCTAGTGATTAGCTTCATTCACTGGCTACAGACATGCAGGCAGGTGGAGCACAAAGCTGTGTTTCTCAGATCTATCGTTGGAAACTCAAGAGGTGTGGCATGGCATACTCCACTGCTCTCAATGGGGGAACACACACAATTCATTCATCTTCAGGGTATTTTGGGATGTGATTTTCGATTAAGCATCGACTGCGTGATGTGAAAGACTGGGAAATGAAAACTACAGGATATCGCCATGGAGCCAAGAGGTCCAGTTAAGTCACACACAACACCTGCATTTGCACCTGCCTTTCCCTTCTCATAGGACAGCCTGGAGAAGCAGCATGCTGACTATAACCCACTGTAATTAACCATGATTATTCCTAATGTGCCCAGTTGCTCCAAGCATCTTAAACTGGTGCGTAGCCTATGCACTCCATTTGGACACAGGCTACTGTAAAACTCTTCTGTCTCCTCCAATGTCCCTGAAACCAGTATCAGCCACATAAGCTATTCACTTATTGATTTCTCCTGGTGTGTGTGTGTGCGTGTGCACGTGTGTGTGTTTCTTGCCAGAAGCCAATTTCCTCCTACAGTTTTTGGTGCCAAAACTGGCGGCTGCTGATTTGGTCGAGGATGTTTCGGGGAGGCAACAGCTATATGTGTTACTGCTGCAGGGTTAGAGCACTACAGCACAGGCTTCTCTTCCCAGCGAAAGAGAGTGAAGCACTGAACCAGTTGAGAGGAACGAATGGGAGGATGAATGTGATCATTTCATCCACAAGTACAGTCCTCTTCGCCAGAGGATTATACTTCTAATTTGACATTTATAATGCCTGGGGATGGGGATCCATTGAAGTGTTTCTGCATTTAACAGAGGCGCTACGCTGTTACCCAACCCCAAAACTGCCTAGAGCACAATCAGACTGGCACCCAGCCTAGGATGTAGACTTTGCAATTCAAATTTTGTAAACACTGTGAGACAGTGGCCCGATTGCATTTCTGTATGGTGCTACAGTATTATGTGTTATCTGTATGGTGCTACAGTATTATGTGTTATCTGTATGGTGCTACAGTATTATGTGTTATCTGTATGGTGCTACAGTATTATGTGTTATCTGTATGGTGCTACAGTATTATGTGTTATCTGTATGGTGCTACAGTATTATGTGTTATCTGTATGGTGCTACAGTATTATGTGTTATCTGTATGGTGCTACAGTATTATGTGTTATCTGTATGGTGCTACAGTATTATGTGTTATCTGTATGGTGCTACAGTATTATGTGTTATCTGTATGGTGCTACAGTATTATGTGTTATGTGTATGGTGCTACAGTATTATGTGTTATGTGTATGGTGCTACAGTATTATGTGTTATGTGTATGGTGCTACAGTATTATGTGTTATCTGTATGGTGCTACAGTATTATGTGTTATCTGTATGGTGCTACAGTATTATGTGTTATGTGTATGGTGCTACAGTATTATGTGTTATCTGTATGGTGCTACAGTATTATGTGTTATCCGTATGGTGCTACAGTATTATGTGTTATCCGTATGGTGCTACAGTATTATGTGTTATCCGTATGGTGCTACAGTATTATGTGTTATCTGTATGGTGCTACAGTATTATGTGTTATCTGTATGGTGCTACAGTATTATGTGTTATCTGTATGGTGCTACAGTATTATGTGTTATCTGTATGGTGCTACAGTATTATGTGTTATCTGTATGGTGCTACAGTATTAGTATTACAGTATGTTACTGTAAATGGATACCACATTGAATCTTAGCTGATTCCCTTGTCAACACAATCTGCAAAGAGTGAGGTGGCGATTCTGAACAGTTCTTTCACTTATAGTGTTGGGTAGGCCAGATGGAGTATAAAGTTGCCTCTAGTCTAGTAGACACTGAACTAAGGACAGTTTTTTTGTATTTCCCCCCTAATGAAAAAGGTTACCTGTGGCTACAGTTGATTTGTCCCTGGAACAGATCTTAACTCTCCCAGTGTCGCCCCCTCGTCCTCCTTCTTCAGATGCAGACACACATACTCTGTCTCTCTCTCTCTCGGGAACAGCCTATGTAGACCATATATACACAAAGCTGTGTGCACTTTTCCCCCTTAGTCTTTCCATCCCTCATTCCCAGTGTTGCCCTCTGATCTCCTCACCTACAGGAGGTTAGGCTACCCAGGCATTAAATTGGGCTCTTACAGGTGACAGAGCTTCTCTCAAATAACCTAAACTCATGCTACTGTTTATCTGTGTATCCAGAGGTTGTGAAACTCATTTTCGCTCCAGATGAACGCCGTCAACATTTGGCTAGCCCAGTATTATTCATAGGGAGTTCCAAGAGTCAACGCGTTGGCTACTGCAGACATCAACCCTGCCCTGGTTGAACCCCACAGATACACACGCCATACTGTGGTTGTTTTGTCATGTCAGCTGGTACAGGAAATGGATGCAGCTTGACATAATGAGAACGTCTGTGTGTTTGCCCTGCAGGTGACACTGGCCTCCCCCTGCTTTGACTCTTCTCTGACTCTAGCTCTGCTCCATACAGCTGAGCCGGCGCCAGCCTCCACCCTGACCAACAGAGGTCATGAACATAAACTAGAGCAACAAATAGAACAGATAAGAGAAGGACAAGGTTGAGAGGTTCTAGAAGAAAATAGGAGACAGATGAACTACACGGGGCTGTGATGTCAGCATAAAACAGGCTTTCTGTATACTACTGAGTCAGTATGTGTGTGTGTGTTTGGTTGAACTATATATAGATAGTAAAACAAGGACAATTCAAACAAATGGGGACATTTCACTGGTCCCCACAAGGAAAAAGCCTATTTTAGGGTTAGAATTAAGGTTAGGGGTTAAGGTTATGGTTAGGGTTAGGAAAAATAGGATTTTGAATGCGAATCAATTGTTTGGTCCCACAAGGATAGTAAAATAAGCGAGTGTGTGTGTGTGTGTATTCAAGCTTTTTATGAGTTTATCTAAAGTCATGACCTTGTTTGCATTATTCTACACCAACATCTTCTGCAGGAGATCTTGGGACTATAAGTCTCTATCTGCATTTTTCTCAAAATGTTGTTATTGACATAGCCTTGTTATGTTCAATGTTGTTTACTTTTATAATACTATAATACTATACCCCAATTCATACAAGATAAAATTGCGAACACCATTCAAACCAATGAGGGCTCGGAACTTTAAAAACAAATTATATCAGAATCATATTTTTGCAGATAGAACCTTGTAGTCCCAAGCTCTCTAAATGAGAAAGTCAATACTGTATGTTCATCATATATGCAAGATGCAACTATTAGCTCTGCCACACAGACAGCTAGGCTACTTTTTCCGAGTGTTGCCAATGACTGTAATACACACTTAGTAATACTGCACCTCGGAGAAGTGAATCGGCTTTCCAGGGACTAATGTCAAACAGGAAAGACTTGGAGGGAACGGGTAGCACAGGAGAACCTGAAGTGTATCGGCTTTCCAGGGACTAATGTCAAACAGGAAAGACTTGGAGGGAACGGGTAGCACAGGAGAACCTGAAGTGTATCGGCTTTCCAGGGACTAATGTCAAACAGGAAAGACTTGGAGGGGAACGGGTAGCACAGGAGAACCTGAAGTGTATCGGCTTTCCAGGGACTAATGTCAAACAGGAAAGACTTGGAGGGAACGGGTAGCACAGGAGAACCTCCAGGGACTAATGTCAAACAGGAAAGACTTGGAGGGAACGGGTAGCACAGGAGCTTTCCAGGGACTAATGTCAAACAGGAAAGACTTGGAGGGAACGGGTAGCACAGGAGAACCTGAAGTGTATCGGCTTTCCAGGGACTAATGTCAAACAGGAAAGACTTGGAGGGAACGGGTAGCACAGGAGAACCTGAAGTGAATCGGCTTTCCAGGGACTAATGTCAAACAGGAAAGACTTGGAGGGAACGGGTAGCACAGGAGAACCTGAAGTGAATCGGCTTTCCAGGTACTAATGTCAAACAGGAAAGACTTGGAGGGAACGGGTAGCACAGGAGAACCTGAAGTGTATCGGCTTTCCAGGGACTAATGTCAAACAGGAAAGACTTGGAGGGAACGGGTAGCACAGGAGAACCTGAAGTGTATCGCCGGGTGTAAGTCTTACTAGGCCAGGGGTGAACTGAAGCCATAGATCTTCTGGGGTTTTCTCAAAACCCATTGATACACGAGCAGGTCAGGCCTGGAATTCATTCTCAATCCACAGGTGGTTGTAACATGTCAAGTATATTTTTCAAATGGGCAATCTATTTACCCCAGCCGGCTAGCCTGACCACCCATCCACATGGCTCCGGCCAAACGCCACGCCCGCTATAGCTTGGAGCGATCGATGGAGCAGCAGAATTCAATTCAGCATGAGTCGTCACGGCAGGCAACCAGCCGGCCAGCCCCCTGAGACCAGTAAAAACAAAACCATTGAAGAACAGCATCCTCTGCTTCTGAAATGGGCCTTGGCACAGGATTATCTGTTAATCTGACAATCCATCTATCCATCCATTGCTTTATCCATCTATCCATTCATCCAGCCCTTTGTCCGTTCTCTCATCCACCACTTGAGCTCCAGGGGAGGGAGGATATACTGCCCTAAGAGGAACATAGACAGTGGGTATTGAGGAGATTTGAGGACATGAAATTGCACTGAAGTTAAATGTCAGTCTGTCATTTAACATAGTTTTACTGAACAAGGCTATATTGATACCTCATTGTTGAATGCAGAACAAATCAGGTAGCCATGCTAGTACTCTGCTGGCAGTCAATTGAGTTTACAGAGGAAAGAAGTGTATCTTGTTGCCAAAAACAAAAATGTGCAAACCAGTCTTTAGCTGCACACTGTGTCCACAATGACTCTCGTACCAAAGACGATATAAGAGTAAGAACATGGGAGGAAAGAGATCATTTGATAGAGGGAATGGATAGGAGGGCAGAAGAGGGAGGTTGATGAGGGACCTACTGTGGGAAGCGAGGAAGAATGGGTTTGAGAGAGACTGGCAAAAAGGGAGGGAGAGGTAGGAAAGAGATGGATAGAGAGAGAGAGTCAGACAGAAGCAAAGGAAAAGGGATGGAATAGGAAAAGAATGAAGAACGGACTAGAGAAAGTGAGGGGAAGCAGGCTCCTCTCCTGTGCCCTGAGGGGAGTTAGGAGTTAGTGAGAAAGTGAGGGGAAGCAGGCTCCTCTCCTGTGCCCTGAGGCGAGTTAGGAGTTAGTGAGAAAGTGAGGGGAAGCAGGCTCCTCTCCTGTGCCCTGAGGGGATTTAGGAGTTAGTGAAAAGGTGAGGGGAAGCAGGCTCCTCTCCTGTGCCCTGAGGGGATTTAGGAGTTAGTGAAAAAGTGAGGGGAAGCAGGCTCCTCTCCTGTGCCCTGAGGGGATTTAGTGAAAAAGTGAGCGGCCCGAGCAGTAATTGTATATGATGACACGAGTATTAGCAAATATTTGTATTATTACATTGACAAGCTAGTAGACGGAGCTCTCTAACAATGGAAATACATGTCCTCATAGATGGAAGGCAGGTGGGAGGAGGCTAGATCAGGAGGGACCATTCCAGCCAATGAGAGGGCAGATTGTAAGGGGTGGCAGCAGACAAGTCAGAGGCAGGAGAGCAAAAACTGTTTCCAACGGCACAGCTTAATAATAAAATCCCACCGGAAAACAGAACAATCAATAAATGGGTACATAACCCGACGCACACCAGACATAACGTGCACAAGCACTTAACAACAAACAATACCAGACAAGGACATGGGGGGGAACAGAGGGTTAAATACACAACATGTAATTGATGGAATTGAAACCAGGTGTGTGGGAAGACAAGACAAAACAAATGGAAAATGAAAGGTGGATTGGCGATGGCTAGAAGACCGGTGAATTCGACCGCCGAACGTCTCCCGAACAAGGAGAGGGCCCGACTTTGGAGGAAGTTGTGACACAGATAGTGAACAACAGGCACAACGCTGATGTAAAGTCGTTTTTTTCCCCAAGGTTGCCGAAGTGCCACGTGAGTCCACGTATATATCAGTCCATTCATAACAACCTAAACAATACAAACCTTTTATTTGATCAAATAAGCCTCACGTAGAATATTAGCAATTACATTTTTTATTGGCCAAATTCAACACTCATTGCCCTCCACACAAAAATTCATCACTTTGTAGTCTTATTTTTGTGGACAGATTTTGGGTGATTTTAGAGCCTTTAATGTCCAACAACGAAAATGGTATAAAAAACAAAAACACAAATCACCTATTGGGGAACCCTGCAGTAGAGTATCGCAATATTATTTTTCATGATTTTATATCAACCCTGTGACTCAAAGTATCGATTTGTAAAAATACAATTAAAACATATATACAGTGCATTCGGGAAGTATTCAGACAAATACAATATTTCCTCCTCAATCTACACACAATTTAGAATTGAGGTATTTAGAAATGGTTGAACATTGAGCTCAGGTGCATCCTGTTTCCATTGATCATCCTTGAGATGTTATTACAACTTGATTGGAGTTCATCTGAGGTAAATGCAAATGTTTGGACATGATTTGGAACGGCTCTCACCTGTCTATATAAGGTGACAGTGCATGTCAGAGCAAAAACCAAGCCATGAGGTCGAAGGAATTGTCCGTTGAGATCTGTGACAGGAATGTGTTGAGGCACAGATCTGGGGAAGGATTCCAAAAATGTCTGCAGTAGTGACCTCCATCATTCTTAAATGGAAGAAGTTTGGAACCACCAAGACTCATCCTAGAGCTGGCCACCTGGCCAAATTGAGCAATCGGGGGAGAAGGACCTTGGTCAGGGAGGGGACCAGGAACCCGATGGTGACTCTGACAGAGCTCCAGAGTTCCGCTATGGAGATGGGGAGAACCTTCCAGAGGACAACCGTCTCTGCCGCATTCCACCAATCAGGCCTTTATGGTAGAGTGGCCAGAGAGAAGCCATTCCTCAGCAAAAGGCACATGACAGCCTGCTTGGAGTTTACCTAAAGGACCCTCAGATAATGAGAAACAAGATTCTCTAGTCTGATGAAACCAAGATTGAACTCTTTGGCCTGAATCCCAAGCATCAGGTCTGGAGAAAATCTGGCACCATCTTTACGGTGAAACATGGTCGTGGCAGCATCATGTTGTGGGGATGTTTTTCAGCGCAGGGAGTGGGAGACTAGTCAGGATTGAGGGAAAGATGAAGGGAGCAAAGTACAGAGAGATCCTTAATCAAAACCTGGTCCAGAGCGATCAGGACCTCGGACCGGGGCGAAGGTTCACCTTCCAACAGGACAATGACACTAAGCACACAGCCAAGACAACGCAAGAGTGGATTCGGGTCAATTCTCTGAATGTTCTTGAGTGGCCCAGCAAGAGCCCAGACTTGAACCCGATCGAACATCTCTGTAGAGACCTGAAAATAGCTGTGCAGTGACACTTCCCATCCAACCTGACAGAGCTTGAGAGGATCTGCAGAAAGTAATGGGAGAAACTCCCCAAATACAGGTGTGCCAAGTTTGTAGCGTCATACCCAAGAAGACTAGAGTTTGTAATTGCTGTCAAAGGTGCTTCAACAAAGTAAAGTAAAGGGTCTGAATACTTATGTAAATGTAATAGTTCAGTTTTTTACATTTGCAAACGTTTCTAAAAACCTGTTTTTGAAGTGTCATTATTGCGTGTAGATTGAGGGGGGGGAAACAATTGAATTCATTTTAGAATAAGGCTGTAATGTAACAATGTGGAACAAATTAAGGGGTCTGAATACTTTCTGAATGCACTGTATGTATATTTATGTACACTCAGTGTACAAAACATTAGGAACACCTTCCTAATATTGAGTAACACCCCCTTTTGGCCTCAGAACAGCATTAATTTGTCGGACTACAAGGTGTGCAAAGCATTCCACAGGGATATTTGTCCACTATGTTATAAATGGCGCCAGAAGAAATGTCAGCAGTTTTACGGGCACCCAGCCAATTGTGCTATTATGTGTTTTTTCCGCATTATTTGTATATTTTGTATTTGTATATCTTATTTTGTACATAATGTCTCTGCAACCATATCTTATGGCAAAAAAGAGCTTCTGGATATCGGGACAGTCTCGTCAGGACCCGGAAAAGGCGAGTGGGAAAGCTGCCATTACCGTCAATACTACTCGCCAACGTGCAATCATTGGACAATAAATTAGACAAGGTGCGATCACGAGTATCCTACCAATGTGACATCAAAAACTGTAATATCCTATGTTTCACGGAATCGTGGCTGAATGACGGCATGGATACTCAGCTAGCGGATATACGCTACACCGGCAAGATAGAACAACACACTCCGGTAAGACGAGGGAGTGTGGTCTGTGCACGAACTCAGCTGGTGCACGAACTCTAAGGAAGTCTCTAGATTTTGCTCGCCTGAAGTAGAGTATATTTTGATAAATTGCAGGCCACACCACTGGCCTAGAGAGTTTTCAGCCATATATTTCGTGGCTGTTTATTTACCACCACAGACAGATGCTGGCACTAAGACCGCACTCAGTCAGATGTATAAGGAAATAAGCAAACAGGAAACCACTCACCCAGAGGTGGCGCTCCTAGTGGCCGGAGACTTTAATGCAAGGAAACTTAAATCAGTTCTATCAAATTTCTATCAACATGTTAAATGTGCAACCAGAGGTAAAAAAAATCTAGATCACCTGTACTCCACACACAGAGACACGTACAAAGCTCTCCCTCGCCCTCCATTTGGTAAACCAACTCTATCCTCCTGATTCCTGCTTACAAGCAGAAATTAAAGCAGGAAGCACCAGTGACTCGATCTATAAAAAAAAGTGGTCTGATGAAGCAGATACTAAACTACAGGACTGTTTTGCTATCATAGACTGGAACATGTTCCGGGATTCTTCCGATGGCATTGAGAAATACACCACATCAGTAACTGGCTTTTTATCAATAAGTGCATCTAGGACGTCGTCCCCACAGTGACTGTACGTACATATCCAAACCAGAAGCCATGGATTACAGGCAACATTCGCACTGAGAAAAAGGGTAGAGCTGCCGCTTTCAAGGTGCGGGACTCTAACCCGGAAGCTAACAAGATATCCTGCTATGCCCTGAGACGAACCATCAAACTGGCAAAGCGTCAATACAGAGCTAAGATTGAATCATACTACACCGGCTCCGACACTCGTCTTATGTGTCAGGGCTTGCAAACTATTACAGACTACAAAGGGATGCACAGCCGCGAGCTGCCCAGTGACACGAGCCTACCAGACGAGCGAAATCACTTCTATGCTCGCTTCGAGGCAAGCAACACTGAGGCATGCATGAGAGCATCAGCTGTTCCGGACAACTGTGTGATCACGCTCTCCGTAGCCGGCATGAGTAAGACCTTTAAACAGGTCAACATATACAAGGCTGCGGGGCCAGACGGATTACCAGGACGTGTGCTCCGGGCATGTGCTGACCATCTGGTAGGTGTCTTCACTGACATTTTCAACATGTTTCTGATTGAGTCTGTAATACCAACATGTTTCAAGCAGACCACCATAGTCCCTGTGCCCAAGAACACAGAGGCAACCTGCCTAAATGACGACAGACCCGTGAAGTGCTTTGAAAGGTTGGTAATGGCTCACATCAACACCATTATCCCAGAAACCCTAGACCCACTCCAATTTCCATACCGCCCAAACAGATCCACAGATGATGCAATCTCTATTGCACTCCACACTGCCCTCCTGGACAAAAGGAACACTTATGTGAGATTGCTATTCATTGACTACAGCTCAGCGTTCAATACCATGGTACTCAAAGCTCATCACTAAGCTAAGGATCCTGGGATGAAACATCCCCCCAACTGGATACTGGACTTCTTGACGGGCCGCCCCCAGGTGGTGAGGGTAAGCAGCAGCACATCTGCCACATCTGCCATCCTCAGCACTGGAACTCCCCAGGGGTGCGTGCTAAGCCCCCTCCTGTACTCCCTGTTCACCCACGACTGCATGGCCAGGCACGACTCCAACACCATCATTAAGTTTGCAGATGACACAACAGTGGTAGGCCTGATCACCATCAACAACGAGACAGCCTATAGGGAGGAGGTCAGAGACCTGGCCGTGTGGTGCCAGAATAACAATCTATCCCTCAACGTAACCAAGACTAAGGAGATGATTGAAGACTAAAGGAAGAGGAGGACCGAGCACGCCCCCATTCTCATCGACGGGGCTGTAGTGGAGCAGGTTGAGAGCTTCAAGTTCCTTGGTGTCCACATCAACAACAAACTAGAATGGTCCAAACCCACCAAGACAGTCGTGAAGAGGGCACAACAAAACCTATTCCCCCTCAGGAAACTGAAAAGATTTGGCATGGGTCCGGAGATCCTCAAAAGGTTCTACAGCTGGTTGCATCACTGCCTGATACGACAATTGCTCGACCTCTGACCACAAGGCACTACAGAGGGTAGTGCGTACGTCCCAGTACATCACTGGGGCTAAGCTGCCTGCCATCCAGGACCTCTACACCAGGCGGTGTCAGAGGAAGGCCCTAAAAATTGTCAAAGACCCCAGCCACCACAGTCATAGACTGTTCTCTCTACTATCGCATGGCAAGCGGTACCGGAGTGCCAAGTCTAGGACAAAAAGGCTTCTCAACCGTTTTTACCCCCAAGCCATAAGACTCCTGAACAGGTAATCAAATGGCTACCTGGACTATTTGCATTGTGTGCCCCCCAGCCCCTCTTTCTACGCTGCTGCTACTCTCTGTTTATCATATATACATAGTCATATAACTGTACATTCATGTACATGCTACCCCAATTGGGCTGACCAACCAGTGCTCCCGCCCATTGGCTAACCGGGCTATCTGCATTGTGTCCCGCCACCCCCTCTTTTACGCTACTGCTACTCTCTGTTCATCATATATGCATAGTCACTTTAACCATATCTACATGCACATACTACCTCAATCAGCCTGACTAACCGGTGTCTGGATGTAGCCTCGCTGATTTTATAGCCTCGCTACTGTATATAGCCTGTCTTTTTACTGTTGTTTTATTTCTTTACTTACCTATTGTTCACCTATTACCTTTTTTGCACTATTGGTTAGAGCCTGTAAGTAAGCATTTCACTGTAAGGTCTACCTACACCTATTGTATTCGGCGCATGTGACAAATAAACTTTGGTTTGATTTGATGTTGACTCCATCGCTTTTCACAGTTGTATCAAGTTGTCAGGATGTCCTTTTGGTGGTGGATCATTCTTGTTACACATTGGAAACTGTTGAGTGTGAAAAACCTAGCAGCCTTGCAGTTCTTGACACACAAACTGGTGCGCCTGGCACATACTACCATTCTCCGTTCAAAGGCACTTAAATCTGTTGTCTTGCCCATTCACCCTCTGAATGGCACATATACACAATCCATGTCTCAGTTGTCTGAAGGCTTAAAAATCTTTCTTTAACCAGTCCTTCATCTACACCGGTGTTTCCCATACTCGGTCCTCAGGACCTCAAGAGGTGCACGTTTAGTTTTTTGCCCGAACACTACACAGCTGATTCAAATGATTAAAGCTTGATGATTAGTTGACTCTTTTAATCAGGTGTGTAGTGCTAGTGCAAAAACCAAAATGTGCAGCCTTGGAGTCCAGAGGACCGAATTTTGAAAAACCTGAGCTACTCTGATTGAATTGTATTTAACATCAATAAGGGATCATAGCTTTCACCTGGATTCACCTGGTCAGTCTATGTCATGGAAAGAGCAGGTGTTCCTAATGTAGTTTTCATTTTAAAAATTGCTGGGTAGTTAACGTTAGTCAGCACTATAGTTGGCTGTACCTGCTCCAAAATTCTGGTATTTTTTATCCTATAGCTTGTTCTTCATCTTATTTTTTATGTTTTAAATGTTGAGCCAACATGTTTTGGACACTTATCTCAAACTTGTTTTCTTAGGGCTCTCTCTTGTCCCTCTTCAGTAGACATAGTAAGCAATAAAATCGCAATGAATATAGAATCGTGATACATATAGAATCGCAAAACATATCGCACCTAAGCATTGTGATAATATTGTACTGTGAGGTCCCTGGCAATTCCCTGCCCTACTCTCTAACGGACATCATCCTGTCCTCTGTGTTCATTCCTCCAGCTCCCAATGGTCTTTGACTTCATATGGTTGTAGTACGCAGGGGCGCAACTTTCACTGGGGATGGGGGGGGACATGCCCCCACATTCTGAAACCCCCAGGTTTATCATTGGAATGTGGTACAAAACGAGGCACCGGTGTACTTTAGGACTATGCGGATCCCTCCGAGCGCTCAAGTAGGCTGCTAGTAAGCATCTGTATCAGATGGATGCAGATGTCAGTATATCATACCACCCTTGAACGAAAACATGAACGTAAACCATAAGAAGTATACGTTTTCAATTACACTTTACATTTTAGAATTGCACTTTATTTGATATTGTTCCCTCTGTTTAAAACAGGTACAACTACCAACTTTAAACTTGTTGCAAACATTTGGTAGATCTGGCCCTATCAGGGGGAAAGACAGAGCAATGACATGTAGATCTGGCCCTATCAGGGGGAAAGACAGAGCAATGACATGTAGATCTGGCCCTATCAGCAATGACATGGGGGAAAGACAGAGCAATGACATGTAGATCTGGCCCTATCATCTGGGGGGAAAGACAGAGCAATGACATGTAGATCTGGCCCTATCAGGGGGAAAGACAGAGCAATGACATGTAGATCTGGTCCTATCATCTGGGGGAAAGACAGAGCAATGACATGTAGATCTGGCCCTATCAGGGGGAAAGACAGAGCAATGACATGTAGATCTGGCCCTATCAGGGGGAAAGACAGAGCAATGACATGTAGATCTGGTCCTATCAGGGGAAAGACAGAGCAATGACATGACAGAGCAATAGATCTGGATCTGGCCCTATCAGGGGGAAAGACAGAGCAATGACATGTAGATCTGGCCCTATCAGGGGAAAGGGAAAGACAGAGCAATGACATGTAGATCTGGCCCTATCAGGGGAAAGACAGAGCAATGACTATCATCAGATCTGGGGGAAAGACAGAGCAATGACATGTAGATCTGGTCCTATCAGGGGGAAAGACAGAGCAATGACATGTAGATCTGGTCCTATCAGGGGGAAAGACAGAGCAATGACATGTAGATCTGGCCCTATCAGGGGGAAAGACAGAGCAATGACATGTAGATCTGGCCCTATCAGGGGGAAAGACAGAGCAATGACATGTAGATCTGGCCCTATCAGGGGGAAAGACAGAGCAATGACATGTAGATCTGGCCCTATCAGGGGGAAAGACAGAGCAATGACATGTAGATCTGGTCCTATCAGGGGGAAAGACAGAGCAATGACATGTAGATCTGGCCCTATCATCTGGGGGGAAAGACAGAGCAATGACATGTAGATCTGGCCCTATCATGACATGGGGGAAAGACAGAGCAATGACATGTAGATCTGGTCCTATCATCAGGGGGGGAAAGACAGAGCAATGACATGTAGATCTGGCCCTATCATCTGGGGGGAAAGACAGAGCAATGACATGTAGATCTGGCCCTATCAGGGGGAAAGACAGAGCAATGACATGTAGATCTGGTCCTATCAGGGGGAAAGACAGAGCAATGACATGTAGATCTGGCCCTATCAGGGGAAAGACAGAGCAATGACATGTAGATCTGGTCCTATCAGGGGGAAAGACAGAGCAATGACATGTAGATCTGGTCCTATCAGGGGGAAAGACAGAGCAATGACATGTAGATCTGGTCCTATCAGGGGGAAAGACAGAGCAATGACATGCAACAAAAACAACAACAAATCTCTGTTACTAATCTCCTTCATTAAGCCATTAAGTAGTGAGAGCGAGGGATTTGTTTGTTTATTTGTGTAATTGCCTCATCCCTAATGCATCCCTCTAGTGCTGTAAACAGAGGACTGTCAAAGTCATTTATTGTCATCTTCAAGGTTACACTTTTTTTTGGTGTTACAGATGAACTAGCTAAATAAGACACAACCAGAGGACATAGGGCAGGGTTACCCAAATGGCGGCCTGTGGGCCCACTTTTTTTAATAATATATTTTTAAATAATATTTTGTTGTTGGACATAAGACTGTAAAAACACCAGCAAATCAGAAAAGTGATTTTGGAAATCTGTTCAAAAGTATTCCCATGCACAACAGAGAGATATGTGATCGTTTACAAATGTAAGCAAGGTTTGAAATCATTATGTTTTGGTCATATATTCCATCTGTTACATCTGTGCAGTCTAAAAATGTCATTGTAATTATGTTCTGGCCCCTGACCATCCGCTCAAGAAAAAAATCGGCCCGCAGCCGGATCTAGTTGATGAGCCCAGCCAGGGCACGATGACCTCCGTCTTCTGTTTAACTAATGAGACTAGTGTTGATTATTCGACCTGAACATTTTTACCATCAGCTTACAGGAGTGGTGAGCAGGTGGAGAGGCAGGGAATCCATTTTGTTTCATGAGATGAAGAGCGGTGATATTTAGAGCACGCCTCTCCACCAATGCTCAATGGTCTTCGTCACCCCCATTTGATTTTTTTGATTAATGTGATTCATTTCATTCTAATTTGACACACAGCTAGTCTGACCTTCTAGGCTTAATGAAAAGCATGTTGTTCATTACACATTTGATTTCCACAGCCTTAAATTGATTACTGGATTCATTTTGATGGATTGTTCTTCTCTCTCGTTATCATCACACAGTACCTGAGAGTCGAGAGATAAACACAGCTGTACTTTCCAGTGTGTTGATAAAGCCATCGTCTCTCACGTAGCTTCTCCCTCCCCCAGGATGTGTTACTGAATTCATTGGTCATACAAGGTAGAGCTGACATTTCATATCGGAGTGATGAATGGTAACTTGGGGTTACAGAAGCGATGTGTCGGTGCCATTTTGTTTTGCACACCTTTTTAAACTACATGCGCCATCTGTGAACACTGACTCACTCCATAACATACCTTTTGATAAGCCAATAGGAATGTTGCCAGAACATCTCTATAAAAGCTCTGGGTGTATTTGACACACAGGAGGTTGGTGGCACCTGAATTGGGGAGGACCGGCTCGTGGTAATGGCTGGAACAGAATGGGTGGAATGATGTCAAATACACATGGTTTCCAAAGTGTCTTTTTATGTTTGGACCTGAGCTCACATTGTTGTACCGAATCATTTCTCCATTGGACCAACAGATGAATATTGTCAGGACATTTCTATAGATGTTACAGGTGTATATATACGTTACAGAAACATAAAAGGACGCTTTGCCAAAAAGGCATACTGCTGTCTCTATTATACTCCAAGGCCTTGTGTTGGAGCAGAGAACATTGCTTTATGTGAGTCTTAGAAGGATGCCGACTGTATGGTTGATGTGCAGTCAAGCGAGTGTCCGTGTCTGACGGTCTGTGTAGGGTGAAGGTTTCTCTCTGTGTTCTGTGACCGTGCTGTTATGTTTGCTGTGTAGCCCCTGGGAGTTATTGTTGTGTGTTCCTTTTGACTCACCGCTGATGTCCTATAGGGGCCAGTTTACGTTGGCAAAAGAGTTGTTGTTATGCTAGCTCACGAACGTGAGGATGTTAGAGTTGTAGCTAAGAAACCTGAGCCGTTTTTAACAACTATGTCTTGTTCTTCCTACATAACATTGCTGATGATAACACATGCAGTTTGTTGAGAGGTTGTGGAGAGGTTGTTGTCATCTTCACTGAGTGAAACTCAGTTCAAGCTACAGTCATCGTCTCAGTTGTGGTTATGGAAACTCTTTGGGCTTTGTAACCGTATGGAATAAGTGTAGTGTGGTCAGCCCTGTAGTGTGGGTTTGCCCTGTAGTGGGAGAGGAGAGGAGAGGGAGATGAGAGGAGAGGGAGAGGAGGAGAGGAGAGGAGAGAGGAGAGGAGAGGGAGGAGAGGAGAGGGAGGAGAGGGAGGAGAGGAGAGGAGAGGAGAGGAGAGGAGAGGAGAGGAGAGGAGAGGAGAGAGGAGAGGAGAGGAGGGGAGAAGGGAGAGGGAAAGGGAGAGGAAAGGAGGAGGAGAGGAGAGGTGAAGGAGAGGGAGAGGAGAGGGAAAGGGAGGGAGGGAGAGGGAGAGGAGGGGAGAGGGGATGGAGAGGCGGGTGAGAGGAGAGGAGAAGAGGGGGAGACAGAGAGGAGAGCGTCTCAGGGCTGACTATAATTAGAGAGTTGACTTCTCTGTTTAGACAGGAGGACAGGGGGAGAGGGCACTACTCACTCCTCTCAACCCACTGGCATTGTTCTATTATCACTGAGATACTGTTCTTCACTTTGTCAAGTCAAGTCACAACTGTCCCTATATACACACACACACACACATACACACACACACACAAATGCTAACACACGTTTTCCTCCGCTCAGCCATAACCCATACCCTATATTGTGTTGCCTGCCTCCGGAGGAGGACCTGCTCCTCTCCCCCGTTGACCACCTCCTCCCTCTGCTCATGTCATGTGGCTCCCTCTTGACTGCCACTCCATCTGTTGGAGGAATGAAAAAAGAAAATGTCCAACTGTGGCTGAACATCGTAGCCCAGGCCTACGCTGTCATATAGCTGTTTTATTTGATTCTTGTTTGTTTTGAGATTCTTTATGTAATTAAAAGCGTTATATAATAATAATAATAAATCTATTCCCCCCAGGTTCCCATGACTCCTTCAGTTTCTACATAGACGAGTCCTCTCCGGTGGGTCCTGAGCAGACTGACGCTGTCCAAAACTTTGTGTCGGTCTTTGGCACGGTAGCCAAGAAGCTGATGCGTAAATGGCTGGCCACTCAGACTATGAACTTCTCCAGCCAGCTGGAGGCCGGCGTCCGCTTCTTTGACCTGCGCATTTCCACCAAGCCCCGGGACCCAGACAACGAACTCTTCTTCGCTCATGGCCTCTTCAGCGCCACGGTGAATATAATTACTCCCTACGACTCTATTTCCTCCTACAGAACCTCAGGTGTTTTTCCTGACCGCCTGACCTGACCAGAAAGAAAACTCTGGACCATAGTTATTTTCTATACAGGTCAAGAGGTCAGGAAAAACTCTGGACCTTATTCAGTGGGTACTGGTCTGACACCATATTTGCTCCCTTGTGGGGTGTGTGTTGTGCTTCCAGGTGAGAGAAGGTCTGGAGCAGATCAGCTCCTTCCTGTCGGCCCATGCCAGAGAGGTTGTGTTCCTGGACTTTAACCACTTCTACGGGGTTCAGAACCTGCACCATGAGAAGTTGGTCTCAATGCTGAGAGACGTGTTCGGGGAGAAACTCGCCCCCGTCGTCTTCGCTCAGGAGGTAAGATACTCTACTGTACAAACAAATGAAACACCTTCAATCTCCGTGCTCCCTCAAGAGCATATGGTGATCACCTTGGCTCCACTGCCCTATGGCCCTGGAGGTTCCTAAAGACAAAACCCCTCCCTACACTCCTCCCTCCCTCTAGGTGAGTCTCCAGTACCTGTGGGAGAAAGAGTACCAGGTATTGGTGTTCTACCACAGTCCTATGGCCCTGGAAGTGCCATTTCTATGGCCTGGTCAGATGATGCCTGCTCCCTGGGCCAACACCACTGACCCTGAAAAGCTGATCCAGTTCCTCCAGGCCTCTGTGGCTGACCGCAGGTCTGTATGGCCCTCTATCTTTCACCTATCCGTCTATTCCTGGACAGTATGTTAAACCTTTGGGGAAAGCACTTCCAGATAGATGTAGGCTCTTAATTTGATCGCCCTGTTGCAGGAGAACATTCCTGCAATGCAGGACATTTTAAACTTGTAGTGTGTTTGAGGTTTGAAAGGGCTTCTGAAATTTCTGACTTTGCCCTTACAAAAAATGTATCAACCCCTACAAAAATGATTATAGTCCACATTATAATTCACATTTCCTGTTGCTGCAGGATGATGTTCCTGATGTAGAAAGCTGGCTCCATTTAAGATCCTACTTTCATCTTTAATTGTGCCTGTATAGTAAAGTTTGATGTGATTTGTGTAATGGCAGGAGGAAGGGAACATTCTTTGTCTCCCAAGTGGTCCTCACACCTAAGGCCAGCACCGTCATGAAAGGAGTAGCCAGCGGACTGAGGGAGACCATTACAGAGAGGTGAGTTGGTTTGTTTCTCTCTGTATGTATGTATGTATGTATGTATGTATGTATGTATGTATGTATGTAATGTAATGTAATGTAATGTAATGTAATGTAATGTATGAATACAGTTGAAGTTGGAAGTTTACATACACTTAGGTTGGTGTCATTAAAACTCGTTTTTCAACCACTCCACACAATTCTTGTTAAAAAACAATAGTTTTGGCAAGTCGGTTAGGACAGCTAATTTGTGCATGACATAAGTCATTTTTCCAAAAATTGTTAACAGACAGATTATTTCACTTATAGTTCACTGTATCACAATTCCAGTGGGTCAGAAGTTTACATACGCTAAGTTGACTGTGCCTTTAAACAGCTTGGACAATTCCAGAAAATGATGTCATGACTTTAGAAGCTTCTGATAGGCTAATTGACAACATTTGAGTCAATTGGAGGTGTACTTGTGGATGTATTTCAAGGCCTACCTTCAAACTCAGTGCCTCTTTGCTTGACATCATGGGAAAATCAAAATAAATCAGCGAAGGCCTCAGAAAAACAATTGTAGACCTCCACAAGTCTGGTTCATCCTTGGGAGCAATTTCCAAATCCCTGAAGGTACCACGTTCATCTGTACAAACAATAGTATGCAAGTTTAAACACCATGGAACCACGCAGCCATCATACCGCTAGGGAAGGAGACGCGTTCTGTCTCCTAGAGATGAATGTACTTTAGTGCGGAAAGTGCAGATCAATTCCAGAACAACAGCAAAGGACCTTGTGAAGATGCTGGAGGAAACAGGTACTAAAGCATCTATATCCACAGTAAAACGAGTCCTATATCGACATAACCTGAAAGGCCACTCAGCAAGGAAGAAGCCACTGCTCCAAAACCGCCATAAAAAAGTCAGCCTACGGTTTGCAACTGCACATGGGGACAAAGATTGTACTTTTTGGAGAAATGTCATCTGGTCTGATGAAACAAAAATAGAACTGTTTGGCCATAATGACCATCGTTATGTTTGGAGGAAAAAGGGGGAGGCTTGCAAGCCGAAGAACACCATCCCAACCGTGAAGCATGGGGGTGGCAGCATCATGTTGTGGGGGTGCTTTGCTACAGGAGGGACTGGTGCACTTCACAAAATAGATGGCTTCATGAGGAATGAAAATTATGTGAATATATTGAAGCAACATCTCAAGACATCAGTCAGGAAGTTAAAGCTTGGTCGCAAATGGGTCTTCCAAATGAAAAATGACCCCAAGCATACTTCCAAAGTTGTGGCAAAATGTCGTAAGGACATCAAAGTCAAGGTATTGGAGTGGCCATCACAAAGCCCTGACCTCAATCCCAAATGAAATTTCTGGGCAGAACTGAAAAAGCGTGTGTGAGCAAGGAGGCCTATAAACCTGACTCAGTTACACCAGCTCTGTCAGGAGAAATGGGCCAAAATTCACCCAATTTATTGTGGGAAGCTTGTGGAAGGCTACCCGAAACGTTTGACCCAAGTTAAACAATTTCAAGGCAATGCCACCAGATACTAATTGAGTAATTGAGTGGATGTACACTTCTGACCCACTGGGAATGTGATGAAAGAAATAAAAGCTGAAATAAATCATTCTCTCTACTATTATTCTGAGATTTCACATTCTTAAAATAAAGTGGTGATCCTAACTGGCCTAAAACAGGGAATTTTTACTGGGATTAAATGTCAGGAATGGTGAAAAACTGAGTTTAAATGTATTTGGCTAAGGTGTATGTAAACTTCCGACTTCAACTGTATGTGTGTGTGTGTGTGTGTGTGTGTGTGTGTGTGTGTGTGTGTGTGTGTGTGTGTGTGTGTGTGTGTGTGTGTGTGTGTGTGTGTATGTGTGTGTGTTTATGTGTGTGTGCGGTTATAAAGGCCATTTGTGAGTTATTTCATGTTCAATTTGGGAGAGAAATTGAGACGAGAAACAACACACACACACACACACACACACACACACACACACACTATGAGTCACTGTGGCAAAAGGTAAATATATGTATCTTCAGGAATATGACACCGGCCTCACTTGCTCCGTGATGACAACACTGTAGGGATACTGAGTTTTTCGCCCTATTTCTATCGTCTCTTTTTTTCTCTATATATCCTTTTTTTCTCTCAAATGTTTCCCATTTCATTGCTTGGAGATGAAATATTAAATATTGCATTCAATTACTGTGCTGATTGTTTAATATAATATTTTCATAAATTGTGGACTAATTCCAATTTATCTCAAGAAGAACATTGGGTTTACTGTCAATTGAACAATGTGCATTCAAATCCAGGACTGTAGCATTGTAACCAGTCAGACAGAGCTTTGTCACAGCAGACACCAGCTATAATCTTAATCTGATCACCCTGTTGCAGGAGAACTTTCCTGCAATGGCAGAAATGTACAACTTGATTTGTATTTGAGGTTTAAAAAGGCTTGTGAAGTTTGTAATTTTCACTTTTCCCTTACCAAAAATGTATCAACCCCTACAAATATTTCCATAAATTGTAATCCACATAACAATTCAAATTTCCTGTTGCTGCAGGATAGTTGTCCTGCTGCAGTAAACTGGCTCAAATTAAGATCCTACATCTGTACAGAGTATATAATAATATCTCGCCCCCCACATGATTGCACCCAGCAGTCTGTCAGACAGCGCAGACAGCCCTTATCATGCTGACTCATACTGGCCCTTAACCGGTCTAGCTGCTCACCAGCCAGCTCACTGTTACACCAACCAACTGTGAATCATCAAACAGTACATACCTCTCTCTATCTCGCTCTGTCACTCTCTCTCACTCTCTTTCCTTTTCCTTAACCCCATCCTATTCACTGACTATGCATAACACCTTGAGTGCACAAAAGTCAAAAATACAGAGATGCAACTGTGTGTGTGTGTATGTGTGTGTACATGGTTTCACATCCACATGGACTCCCCTGCAGGGCTCTTCCAAGTATGATGCTGTGGATTCGGGCCCAGAGGCCAGGAGAGAGCGGCATCAACATCATCACAGCTGACTTTGTGGAGCTGGGAGACTTCATCAGCGCTGTCATCACGCTCAACTATCATATGGATGATGAGGAGGAAAATGCCACCTGAGACTGAAAGACAGGGGGTGCCAAAGAGTTAAGTCCTCGGCTCAGTCTCACTTTCTCTTTGGTGTTCATTTTCAGGAGAGGCGTTCCTCTGACTTATTGTATAGGGCTATCAGAGTTTACAGAGGAAGAGAGAGAGAGAGAGAGAGAGAGAGAGAGGGAGGGAGAGAGAGAGAGAGAGAGAGAGAGAGAGAGGAGGGAGAAGGAGACGTTAAGATAGGAGGAGAAAGGAAGGTGGAGGTGGAGATAGGGAGGATGGACTTTGGTGCTCGTTTAGAGCGCCGAAAGTGAATGAGAAATGTTTGGTTTTATCTGTTTTGGGGGTCAAAAGGGCAATTGGTTTTTAACGACGCTTCGCTTGGCTTCGCTTCAAATCTGCTGTAACGATAACTGCTTCTATCCTCCAATCACACAAGCTCGTGTTTCTGGCATTTCCATCTCTTGTGAGGCTTAGGCTAGCTTATTAGCATATTCTACAGACATAAATGTTGTTCGTATTTTAGTGACAGTGATGGCCAACCTACATCAAAACTCATTTTCATTGGTGCCAGTAATACATCTGATTGCCGTCAACCTGATTAACATGTCAACTACTCACACATGGCTGTAGAATTTACTTTATGATGGATGGATGGATTGGTTGATTGATGGATGGAGCTTCCCAAATAGTTATTATAGTTTTTCGATCTCTTTCTACATTTATTGATTATTTTGTCTCTGTATCAGTCCTGTCACCACAATGCGTAAATTGATAACTTCTCCTTACAGTACATTGATTTAGCTCCTAGACCACCTGTAACAGCACTTTCCCTATGTGACAGATTGCCAGACCGATTGATATTTGTATGTCTTTTGATTGATTGCCTCTCCCGAGTGCCCTCTGTAGCGTATTGTAGATCAGTGTTTCCCAACCCTGGTCCTCAAGCTCCCCCAACAGTACACAATTGTATTGTAACCCTGGACAAGCACAACTCCTCAATGAGTTGAATGAGGTGTGTTTGTCAAGGGCTACAACAAAACTGTGAACTGTTGGGGGTACTTGAGGACCAGGGTTGGGAAACACTGTTGTAGATGACCATAAAACAGGTTTAATTTCATGTTTCTCGTAATGGGCTTGATATCATTCTAATCTCATGTAGGTGTCTGTTGTACTGAAATATTCACCACAATATTAGATTATTTTTTTAAATCATTGAACTTTTCTTCTGTTCATTTACTTGTATAGAATATAATAGAACAGCTATCTGTTGCTTCACTATTACTCATGTGTTTGCCTGCTTAATTGCATTCAGTCTAGTAGAAAGATGTTTCCCTTGCTTTACTCTGCACCTATTCAGGACAAACTGTAAATGCTAAACTAGGAAGAAAAGTTCTATTTGAAGTGGCACTTGTGGTGTAGTGAAGAATACAATACGTGTCACATTTCCTTTGCTAAAATTTGTTTTGCACATTATGCAAGAACTTCGCATATATATCAAAAGCTTTGCCTCATTTCTCCCCCCCCAAAAATGTTACGATTATTAGTGCATCTTTTACAGAGAATGTATTCTGATAAATTGTTATGTAAACTAATATGTTTATTGTGAACCAAAAGAAGGAGGAAATGTTACATTTTGAATATGTAAATGTGTGTCCTGTACGAAATTGTGCCATTTCCAACTTTTTTCAGTGTGTGTGTGTTTTTATGTAAGAGAGGGACAGACAGACACAGACACAGACACAGACAGACAAACAGACAGACAGACAGGATTTAATTGAGTGTTTGTATGTTTTGTGTGTATTGTTCAGAGGTATGAACATTTTCATACAATTTGTATGTGTTAATGACTTCATCCTTATCACTTAATCTTAAAATATATTTTATATCATGTGAAAAGTTTGTATATAAAGTGCAATGGATTTACTGCCATGTAATTGTAAATGAAAATGAATGCCAAGAATTATCCATAAGAAAGGCTTCTACAGATATATCTCAGTTGTAATAACACACAAATATATGGCCAATACAAGTTTTGTCCATATCTCTGAAAGTCAAATACACTTCCAAAATATATTTTTTGTAATTAATTAACTATGTGCAAGAATCAAAATATATTTGTAAATATATTTCTTGTCACTTAGTGGATTAATACGTTTTGGATGCTATCCTAACCTGACTATAACTACTTGAGTTGTTTGTGTTCATCTCAAGTAAGAAAATACTCAAGACCCTTTAACATTTATCACCAAAATGTGTACACTGCACTGCAAACATGATAAGTTAGGATATTCAATAACAACAACAATTATTATCAGTCCCAAATAGGTCATGTCCAATTAGGTAATATACCTAACAAACAAACTAGTGCAATACACAGTGTAAAAAGACACCTACATACATGTATTTACTTATAAAGATGATTATTTATAAGTCATCTAATGTTGACATAATTATACCCTCCATATTGTATTCCTTACCTTTCTGTCCATTTTTGGTGTGATGAGTCCATTGCTGTGAAATTGTTGTAAAGACCAAACCTTGTATGTTGCAATGAAACCGATTCTGTTTTAAGTGGAAGATGACTAATCAAATAAAGCTTCTAAGCCTGTACAGTATGTTGATGAGACTCTCTATGATCCTATTTGCATTATTTCACATGGGAGGGAAAAACAAAAGATAAGAGACTTCTGAGCTGAGGGACTGACTTCGACTGAAGTCGACTGAATCAGAAGCATATCTCCAGATTTGCCTTGACTTTCTACCTACTCAAAAAGAGCCTCCAGGAACCATCCTTGCCAGTTACCAGGGTGACCAGGAGAGGCACATGCTGTGACCTTGTTGTGGTGTGTTCCCTCTAATCTCCACCCCGTCGTACGGGCAGCCAGGTGTATTTATCAAACACTGATGAATATTAACTCCTAGCAGACAAGAAAGAGTCCTGTCTGTTTACTGATGCGCTGGCCCTGGTTGTTTGTGTGTGTGCGTACTTGTTTGTCCATGCACGTGTGTGTTTCTAAATATAGCCCTTTCAGTAAAAAGCATGTGCTTAGTAATTAAGCTGTGCTGGGTTATGCTAGGCTACCAGGAACTGACAGGACAGCCGAATGCAACACAGTGAGGACCAATGCACTCCTTTCACTTGTCTGAAACCATAATGTTAAAGGAAACAAGGGTGCTTCAGTTCACAAAGTAAATTCACCTCTCGTGCACTGTAACATTCCAACGAAACGGTAGACATGTCACATGTTCATCTGTGACTTTTGATGCAGACATACAGTATCTAACCCTCACTACTGACCTACTGTTGACCTACTGTTTTGCTCTATCTGATGCGTCCCCCACAAGTGTCACAGACCATGGACTCATCTGAAGGTAACTGGTGCCGTGTCACGGGACTTTTAACTGGTGCCGGTTTTAAAAAATGTATGGAAGTATTAAAGCAGTTTTGTGTCCACTCAAAAAGGGCCTAAATAGTTGTGAAAAAATATATATACTGTTGAAGTCAGAAGTTTACATGCACTTTAGCCAAATATATTTAAACTCACACAATTCCTGACATTTAATCCCAGTAAAAATTCCCTGTCTTAGGTCAGTTAGGATCACCACTTTATTTTAAGAATGTGAAATGTCAGAATAATAATAGAGAGAGAATGATTTATTTCAGCTTTTATTTCTTTCATCACATTCCCAGTGGGTCAGAAGTTTACATACACTCAATTAGTATTTAGTAGAGTTGCCTTTAAAAGGTTTAACTTGGGTCAAACGTTTCGGGTAGCCTTCCACAAGCTTCCCACAATAAGTTGGGTGAATTTTAGCCCATATCCTCCTGACAGAGCTGGAGTAACTGAGTCTTTGTAGACCTCCTTGCTTGCACACGCTTTTTCAGTTCTGCCCACAAATTTCCTATGGGATTGAGGTCAGGGCTTTGTAATGGCCACTCCAATACCCTGACTTTGATGTCATTAAGACATTTTGCCACAACTTTGGAAGTATGCTTGGGGTTATTGTCCATTTGGAAGACTCATTTGCGACCAAGCTTTAACTTCCTCACTGATGTCTTGAGATGTTGCTTCAATATATTCACATCATTTTCATGCCTCATGATGCCATCTCTTTTGTGAAGTGCACCAGTCCGTCCTGCAGCAAAGCACCCCCACAACATGTTACTACCACCCCCGTGCTTCACGGTTGGGATGGTGTTCTTCGGCTTGCAAGCCTCCCCCTTTTTCCTCCAAACATAACAATGGTAATTATGGCCAAACAGTTCTAATTTTGTTTCATCAGACCAGAGGACATTTCTCCAAAAAGTACAATCTTTGTCCCCATGTGCAGTTGCAAACCGTAGTCTGGCTTTTTTATGGCGGTTTTGGAGCAATGGCTTCTTCCTTGCTGAACGGCCTTTCAGGTTATGTCGATATAGGACTCGTTTTACTGTGGATATAGATACTGTTGTACCCGTTTCCTCCAGCCTGTTCACAATGTAATTTGCTGTTGTTCTGGGATTGATTTGCACTTTTCGCACCAAAGTATGTTCATCTCTAGGACACAGAATGCGTCTCCTTCCTGAGCGGTATGATGGCTGCGTGTGCCCATGGTGTTTATACTTGGTTACTATTGTTTGTACAGATGAACGTGGTACCTTCAGGCGTTTGGAAATTGCTCCCAATGATGAACCAGACCTGTGGAGGTCTACGATTGTTTTTCTGAGGTCTTGACTGATTTCTATTGATTTTCCCATGATCTCAAGCAAAGAGGCACTGAGTTTGAAGGTAGGCCTTGAAATACATCCACAGGTAGACCTCCAATTGACTCAAATGATGTCAATTACCCTATCAGAAGCGTCTAAAGCCATGACATCATTTTCTGGAATTGTCCAAGCTGTTTAAAGGCACAGTCAACTTGGTGTATGTAAACTTCTGACCCACTGGAATTGTGATACAGTGAATTATGAGTGAAATAATCTGCCTGTAAACAATTTTTGGAAAAATGACTAGTGTCATGTACAAAGTAGATGTCCTAACCGACTTGCAAAACTTAGTTTGTTAACAAGAAATGTTTGGAGTGATTGAAAAAAACGAGCTTTACAGTTTTTTTCGATTGCTAAACGACAGTGGACACAACTGGAGTCACATGTGCAAAACTCTAACTACAGTCTGCACAGCAGCAGTTCATGTGGACCAAACTCTAGTTCGTTTTTCATTGCTTGAACACAGTTTTCAAAACTCTACACACTTATCCCATGACTTTAACCACAACCTGCACAACACTGTGGATTTACAGCACTTTGTTCAAATGCTAACACACTGCTGTCAAAACTGTGACCCACACATTCAAAACGGAATAGATTTCAGCCTTGTGCCTTTCAAACACTGCTGATTGCAATTTCAGCTGAAAGGCTAAGCAGGTGTCTTGTTTTAGACTTGTTAGTGAACACACACACATATTACAGTATATATAGGTAGAGCTCAGAAAGACTCATTTTGGAAATGGAACAAGGAAGATGGGTTCGTGGAGGGAGAAGGGTGGCAGGGAGAGGGCGGATGCGTGGAGGAAGACAAAGAAGACAAAGAGCTGTTATTTCAGATGAAATAAGGGCTACACTTATAGACCATGTCGTGAACCATGGTCTCTCATTGAGAGAGGCAGGGTTGAGGGTGTAACCCAATCTGCAAAGATCCACAGTGGCATCTGTAATGCGAATTTTCCATCATGCAAACAGGTGAGAGTTACATCCTTACAGTAAATGAAAACATTACAGGAATCTATTTTGTATTGCAATTATAGAATATTTACACAGATATATATTACAGTAAGTTTGACTGTAAAATATATTTTTACAACAGGACCCAAAGGCTGCCCCCAACAGGGGGAAGAGGAAAAATATTTTCAGATGCGCAGGAAAATGCTATTGTTGACATGGTTGTTGTCAACAATGCAATAAAACTGCGGGAGATTCAAGATAGAGTGCTGGCTGATAATGATATATTTGAAAAAGTTAATTCTGTCAGCACAACAACTATTGCTCGAGTCCTAAAGAAACACCAAGTTACAATGAAACAGTTCTACACTGTACCGTTCGAGAGAAACAGTGAACGGGTAAAAGAGCAAAGATACCAATATGTCCAGGTAAGACGTCTGAGGTTACGTACACAGCTATACAAAATATTTACAGTAAAAAAAAAACACTAGCATTTCTACAGTAAAACTGTGCACTTACTGTTTTTCAGAGAGTTATGGAGGTGGAAGCACTGGAAAGACCACATTCATTTGTATTTATCGATGGAGCTGGATTTAACCTTGCCAAAACACGGCGCAGAGGAAGGAATGTTATAGGTCAAAGGGCCACTGTGGAGGTTCCAGGCCAAAGGGGGGGAAATATCGCCATGTGTGCTGCAATGGCCAATGATGGTTTGCTTCTCAACACACCACTCATTGGCCCATACAACACAGAAAGGCTTATAGCTTTCCTAGAACAGCTCTATGCTCAGCTAGTGCCAGCAGAACAGGGGAGCCAGTAAGAAACCCCCAAGTTTTTGTCATAGTTTGCGATAACGTTGCTTTTCACCACTCTGCAGCTGTCACAGATTGGTTTGCAGCACATCACAGATTTATGGTTTTGTACCTGCCTGCATATTCACCCTTCCTCAACCCAATAGAGGAGTTTTTCTCTGCCTGGAGGTGGAAAGTGTTTGGTCACCACCCACATGACCAAATGTCTCTTTCGGAAGCCATGCGTGCCGGATGTGAGGACACGAGTCCAGAGGACTGCCAGGGATGGATAAGGCACTCCAGAAGGTTCTTCCCCAGGTGCATGGCAAGAGAAAACATTAGATGTGATGTTGAAGAAAACCTGTGGCCTGATGCTAGAGAGAGGCAGGATTAGCCCCTCAATTATTTGTTTGAATTACAGTATGTACTTTTAGTTTCTACCTTTTTTTTCTCATTACTGTAATTCCATAAATTACTACAGACTATTGAAGCAAACTGCTAATTTTCAGTTACCTTAAAGAATTGTTATGTTCTAAAAATTTTAATAAATCATGTGAAAGAATGTCACTCTTTTCTTTGAAGAAAATATTACTTTGTATGAAGTCACTGAAATTTTTCAAACTGTAAAGATGAAAAGTTTGTATTTTCTGTATTGGTGTTTGATGCTAGTGTTTTTACTCTCAGTGTGTTCTGAGTGACAGTGTGTGTTATCTCAGTGAGGGTTGTGCATAGTGTTTGGCTGCACTGAGCGTGTTTTGAGCCATGTGTTAAGAGTTGTGTTGCTTGGAATGAGTTTTGCAGGTGATGTGAACTGTTTAGCTCAGGTGACTGTTGGTAGTGCAGAATGTAGTTAGAGTTTTGCACATGTGACTCCAGTTGTGCCCACTGTCGTTTAGCAATCGAAAAAAACTGTAATGACTCCAACCTAAGTGTATGTAAACTTCCGACTTCAACTGTATATATTTTTGATATATATATATATATATATATATATATTACACATATATTAAACACATTAGATATATATATATATATATATATATATATATATATATATATATATATATATCCCGAGCTTTCTTATAAACTCAGCAAAAAAAGAACAAACTCAGTTCGATGATGCTGTGACACACCGCCCCAGACCATGACGGACCCTCTACCTCCAAATTGATCCCGCTCCAGAGTACAGGCTTTGGTGTAATGTTCATTCCTTCAACGATAAACCATCGCCTCTGGTGAGACAAAACCGTGAAGACCACTTTTTACCATTCCTGTCTTGTCCAGTGACGGTGTGTTTGTGCCCATAGGCGACATTGTTGCTGGTGTTGTCTGGTGAGGACCTGCCTTACAACAGTCCAGCTTCTCTCAGCCTATTGCGGACTGTCTGAGCACTGATGGAGGGATTGTGCGTTCCTGGTGTAACTCTGGCAGTTGATGTTGCCATCCTGTTCCTGTCCCACTGGTGTGATGTTCGGATGTATCGATCCTGTGCAGGTGTTGTTACACGTGGTCTGCCACTGCGAGGACGATCAGCTGTCCGTCCTGTCTGTCTGTAGCGCTGTCTTAGGCGTCTCACAGTACGGACATTTCAATTTATGGCCCTGGCCACATCTGCAGTCCTCATGCCTCCTTGCAGCATGCCTAAGACACGTTCACACAGATTAGCAGGAACCCTGGGCATCTTTCTTTTGGTGTTTTTCAGAGTCAGTAGAAAGGCCTCGTTAGTGTCCTAAGTTTTCATAACTGTGACCTTAATTGCCTACCGTCTGTAAGCTGTTAGTGTCTTAACGACAGTTCCACAGGTATATTAATTGTTTATGGTTCATTGAACAAGCATGGGAAACAGTGTTTAAACCCGTTACAATGATCTGTGAAGTTATTTTGGATTTGTATGAATTATCTTTGAAAGACATGGTCCTGAAAAAGGGCCGTTTCTTTTTTTGCTGAGTTTATCTCCTAGATATGACTAGATATAGACAATGTATTTTCTGCCATTTATGAATATGTTATTCATCGAGTTTCTCTGGACAATAGTAGTAAAGGCCAAATTCAATATTTTATCAAATAATTGTGTATTATTTTATACCTAAAGGGGTCCTAATATTCCACATCAAATAGCTAAATGATCCCCCTCCAAAGGCTTATACTTTTAAGAATGAAAATAACAGAAGGACAGACAGATGGGAGGAAAGTGAAAAAGAGCATAAAAGGTAGGAAAAAGGAGGAATGGTTAAAGGAAGAGAATGAAAGATGGCCATAGTAGATGATGAAAGAGAGGGAGGTTAGAAGGAGGGAAGTGAGTGAGAGGATAGAAGTACTGTGTTCTGTAACAGGAGGGTCTGTAATATAAATTGTTCCATCGGGCACTTCCTCATGCTAGTTGATTAGAAGGCTTGTCACATTATCTGGCTGACTTTGCTCAGACTGGCAATCTGTGTGCTAACAGAATCAGCACTGGAGTGAATATTGCATTCCAAGTTAAGAGTTAAGGGCCCGCCAAATATTGCGTTGAAAAATATAGATTAATCTGAACATAACGAGGTTGTCAATAAAACCTTGCCATTCCTATTAGCCCCAGAGAGTCAAGTGAAAACTAGCTCTGGAGTTTTAATTATGAAGCCAACCAGACAAATGTGACTTCAGGGACTGTGAGGAAAGTTAACATGTAAAGTGAATGACAGTTCATTAAGAATATTGACACATGGCTTGATAGGGAACAAACCTCCCAAAGGAGAAATGAAGGAGGGAGAAAGAGAGAGGGAGAGAGAGAGAGAGAGAGAGAGAGAGAGAGAGAGAGAGAGAGAGAGAAATGGATAGATTGCAAAAGATAAAAAGTCTTACACCACATCAACAGTATATTGCTGCAAAATAAAGACTCCGCCTGGAAAGCAGTTTGCTTGAAAGGTATGATGAATTCCTTGTTGAAAGAAATAGGTTTTGATTATGCTTTACTGGTAATGGGGACATACGTAAATGCCAACAAAATACCTTTTTGGTCAGTGTGTGTGTGTGTGTGTGTGTGTGTGTGTGTGTGTGTGTGTGTGTGTGTGTGTGTGTGTGTGTGTGTGTGTGTGTGTGTGTGTGTGTGTGTGTGTGTGTGTGTGTGTGTGTGTGAGGGAAGGAGGGAGGGAGGGAGGGAGGGAGGGGGGAGGGAGGGAGGGAGGGAGGGAGGGAGGGAGGGAGTGTGTCAACTATTTAACTGTACTAGAATGCTTAAAAAGTTGCAAAAATGTTAAATATCGGTTATCGGTATCGGATTTTTTTGGCAAGGAAAATATTGGATGGTATCGGCCAAAAATGTCATACCGGTGCATCCCTACTTTCCACAAATGGGATTCAAGTCTGGGCTGTGGCTGGGCCACTCAAGGACTTTCACATTCCTGTTCTGAAGCCATTCCAGCGTTGCTTTGTCTATATGGTCAAGATCATTGTCTTGTTCGAATGTAAATCTTCGCCCCCCCCAGTCTAAGGTAGGTTGCACTCTGAAGTAGGTTCTCATCAAGGATTTTCCTGTATTTGGTACCATTCATTGTTCCCCCTATCCTTACCAGTCTCCCAGTCCCTGCTGCTGAAAAGCATCCCCATAGCATGATGCTGCCACCATGTTTCACAGTTGGGATGGTGTTAGAAGTTTGATGAGCTGTGCCTGGTTTTCTCCGCTTTGCAGCGCTTTGCATCAAGGCCAAATAGTAAACATTTTGTCACACCAGACCTCAGAATCTTTTGCCTTATGCCATCAGATTCTTTTACATGCCTTTTTGCAAATTCCAGGTGTTCTGTCTGGCCACTCTCCCATTAAGCCCAGATTGGTGCTGTAGAGACTGTTGTCCTTCTGGCAGGTTCTTCCATCTCAGCCAAGGAACTCTGTAGTTCTGTCAGAGTGGTCATTGGGTTCGTGTTCACCTCCCTGACCAAGGTCCTTCTTGCCCCGTTTGCTCAGTTTGGTCGGACGGCCAGCTCTAGGCAGAGGCCGGGTAGTTCCATATGATGGAGACCCTTGTGCTCTTGGAAACGTTCAACAGTCTAGAAATAGTTTTATACCCTTCCCTAGATACTGTATATACCTCATCACAATCTCGGCAATCTACGGCCAGTTCCTTGGACTTCGTGGTATAGTTTCTTTGTAAATGATGTCCAAACAATTGAATTGGCCACAAGTGGACTCAAGTTGTAATAACATCTCAAGGATGATCAATGGAAATTGGATCAATGGAAATTGGATGCACCTGAGCGCAATTTGGAGTCTCTGAGCAAAGGGGTGTGAATACTTACGGAAATGAGGTATTTCTGTATTTAATTTTCTTTTTGTAATTATAGTTTGTATTGTTTCCTTTCACGATATAACAACAATGCAATTGAATTACATTTGGCACTAAACAATATCTTGACAGACAATGAATGTACATATATAAATTCCAGTGTCTCTGTATGACTCATTTGGCTGTGGTTAGAGCAACTTTTAGCCAGTTTAAACATGAGCTTCTCAGTCCGTCAATATCCTTAATGATATTCAGTAATAGCAAAGCAGGATTTGCAAGTATTGTGGTACCCAGAATATCCCCAATCTTTTCCAATACCTTCTGCCTAAAGGAAAGCTTCTGCTTGGAAAGTTAGAGAACATATGGATCATGCCTCCTGTACTTGACTGACATCTCCATCATAGGTTGGATTCTATCAAACCTATTCTGTTCAACCTCAGGTGTCCAATAAATCCTATTGAACACTTTAAATTGAATCAGCTTGGACCGGGCATCTCTAATAGGGAGAAGCATCTGTTGTACTATTATATACCATTCCTCCTCTCCAAATGTTACCTCCAAGTCTTTTTCCCTATACTGCCTTTAGGCCCTTACAACTTCAATTAAATCCACATATAAAAGGTGGCTATACAGTTCATTCGGAAATGATTCAGACCCCTTCCTTTTTTCCACATTGTGTAACCTTACAGCCTTATTCTAAAATAGATTGAATTAATAAAAATCCTCATCAATCGACACACAATACCCCATAATGATGAATCGAAAACAGGTTTAGATTATTTTTGCAAATTTAAAAAAATAAATAAAACAGAAATACATTATTTACATAAGTATTCAGACCCTTAGGTATGAGACTCAAAATTGTGCATCCTGTTTCCATTGATCATGCTTGAGAAGTTTCTACAATTTGGAGTCCACCTGTGGTAAATTCAATTGATTGCACATGATTTGGAAAGGCACACACCTGTCTATATAAGGTCCCACAGGTGACAGTACATGTCAGAGCAAACACCAAGCCATGAGGTTAAAGGAATTGTCCTTAAGAGCTCCGAGACAGGATTGAGTCGAGGCACAGATTTGGGAAGGGTACTAAAACATTTATGCAGCATTGAAGGAGCACAGTGACCTCCATCATTCTTAAATGGAAGAAGTTTGGAACCACCAAGATTCTTCCTAGAGCTGGCCGCCAGGCCAAACTGAGCAATCGGGGAGAAGGGCCTTAGTCAGGGAGATGACAAAGAACCCGATGGTCACTCTGACAGAGCTCCAGAGTTCCTCTGTGGAGATGAGAGAATCTTCCAGAAGGAGAACCATCTCTGCAGCACTCCACCAATCAGGCCTTTATGGTAGAGTGGCCTGAATGTCAAGTGTCAAGTCTGGAGGAAACTTGGCACCATCCCTACGGTGAAGCATGGTGGTGGCAGCATCATGCTGTGGGGCTGTTTTTCAGCGGCAGGGACTGGGAGACGAGTCAGGATCAAGGGAAAAATTAACGGAGAAAAGTACAGAGAGATCCTTGATGAAAATCTGCTCCAGAGCAATCAGGACCTCAGACTGGGGCAAAGGTTCCCCTTCCAACAGGACAATGACCCTAAGCACACAGCCAAGACAATGTAGGAGTGGCTTCAAGACATGTCTCTGAATGTCCTTGAGTGGCCCAGCCTGATCTCAGGCTTGAACCCGATCGAACATCTCTGGAGAGACCTGAAAATAGCTGTGCAGCTACTCCCCATCCAACCTGACAAAGCTTGAGAGGATCTGCATAGAAGAACAGGAGAAACTCCCATTAGAGGCTGAAAACTCGAGGCTGTAGTCGCTGCCAAAGGTGCATCAACAAAGTACTGAGTAAAGGGTCTGAATAATGTGATATTTCAGTTTTTTCAATAATTTCTAAAAACCTGTTTTTCCTTAGTCATTATGGGCTATTGTGTGTATTTTTTTGTACTGTTACTCCTTTTTCTCCCCAATTTCATGATATTTAATTGGTAGTTACAGTCTTGTCCCATTGCTGCAACTCCCCTATGGACTCGGGAGAGGCAAAGATTGAGAGCCATGCGTCTTCCGAAACACAACCCTGTCAAGCCGCTTCTTGACACACTCCTCGCTTTACCCGGAAGCCAGCCGCACCAATGTGTCGGAGGAAACACCATCCAGCTGGCGACCGAAGTCAGGCTGCAGGCGCCTGGCCCGCCACAAGGAGTCACTGGAGCGTGATAGGACAAGGAAATCCCAGTCGGCCAAATCCTCCCATAACCCGGACGATTCTGGGCCAACTGTGCATCGCCTCATGGGTATCCAGGTCACAACCGGCTGTGACAGCCTGAGATCGAACCCGGGACTGTAGTGACGCCTCAAGCCTTTGTGCCACCCGGGAGGCCAAAACCCCCCAATTTAATCGATTTCAGAACAAGGCTGTAATGTAACAAAACATGGAAAAAATCAAGGGGTCTGAACACTTTCCGAAACCACTGTATATACAGCTGAAGTCGGAAGTTTACATACACCTTAGCCAAGTACATTTAAACTCAGTTTTTCACAATTTAATCCTATTAAAAATTCCCTGTCTTATGTCAGTTAGGATCACCACTTCATTTTAAGATTGTGAAATGTCAGAATAATAGTAGAGAGAATTATTTAATTCAGCTTTTATTTCTTTCATCACATTCCCAGTGGATCAGAAGTGTACATACACTCAATTAGTATTTGGTAGCATTGCCTTTAAATTGTTTAACTTGGGTCAAACGTTTCGGGTAGCCTTCCACAAGCGTCCCACAATAATGAATTTTGGCCCATTCCTACTGACAGAGCTGGTGTAACTGAGTCAGGTTTGTAGGCCTCCGTGCTCGTCCACGCTTTTTCAGTTCCATTTGGAAGACCCATTTCCAACCAAGCTTTAACTTCCTGACTGATGTCTTGAGATGTTGCTTCAATGTATCCACATCCTTGTCCTCCCTCGTGACGCCATCTATGTTCTGAAGTGCACCAGTCCTTCCTGCAGCAAAGCACCCCCTCACTTCAGAACATAGATGGCATCACGAGGGAGGACAAGGATGTGGATACATTGAAGCAACATCTCAAGACATCAGTCAGGAAGTTAAAGCTTGGTCGGAAATGGGTCTTCCAAATGGAACTGAAAAAGTGTGGACGAGCACGGAGGCCTACAAACCTGACTCAGTTACACCAGCTCTGTCAGTAGGAATGGGCCAAAATTAACCCAACTTATTGTGGGACGCTTGTGGAAGGCTACCCGAAACGTTTGACCCAAGTTAAACAATTTAAAGGCAATGCTACCAAATACTAATTGAGTGTATGTACACTTCTGATCCACTGGGAATGTGATGATATTGTTCTGGAATTGAGTTGAACTTTTCGCACCAAAGTACGTTCATCTCTAGGAGACAGAATGCGTCTCCTTCCTGAGCGGTATGATGGCTGCGTGGGCCCATGGTGTTAATACTTGCGTACAATTGTTTGTACAGATTAATGTGGTACCTTCAGGCGTTTGGAAATTGCTCCCAAGGATGAACCAGACATCAACAGGTACACCTCTAATTGACTCAAATGATGTCAATAAGCCTATCAGAAGCTTCTAAATCCATGACATAATTTCCTGGAATTGTCCAAGCTGTTTAAAGGCACAGTCAAGTTAGTGTATGTAAACTTCTGACCCACTGGAATTGTGATACAGTGAATTCTAATTTAAATAATCTGTCTGTAAACAATTGTTGGAAAAATTACTTATGTCATGCACAAAGTAGAACCAACTTGTCAAAAATATAGTTTGTTAACAAGAAATTTGTGGAGTGGTTGAAAAACGAGTTTTAATTACTCCAACCTAAGTGTATGTAAACTTCCAACTTCAACTGTAAGCCCTGCTAAATGTGGAAATTTGCAAAGGATTTCTATCTTAACACTTATATCAGAATGTATATGGAATTTTTGTTATTCTGTCCTACCTTAAACATACATTCACTAAGCTGGAAATATCTATACAAGTCTTGTTTCTGTAAATTATTCTTGGACATTAGTTCTTCAAAAGAGGTAAGTGTTTTCTTGATATAGACAACCAATGATCTGTATCCCCTTTTTTCCCAAATCTTTCCAGAAAATGTTTTGTCCCACTATGTGTCCCAGTACTGGGCTGGTTTTGACACCTCCACATCCGTTCGTAAATTAAGCAGGAGAGGACTCTCTCTATTACCCTCCAGTATTGGCTAAAGGAATATCCCTTTGTTTCCAGAGACCTTTACCTGTCCAAAATTATATTTTCCAAAAAATGGATAATGGAACAATAATTCTAACATAAAGAATTTGGGGAATGATCAATTGGGAGATATGGAAAACCAATGTCATATGGTTGATTATTTTGTGATGTCATTAAAAATCTTATGGAGGAAATACTGTAACTTGGAAAGTATGGCCATTACAGGTATGAGGTTTCATCCGATGTGTTGAGCATATAATATGAAAAGTGCTGAAGTTATTTGTGTTAAGATAGGAATCTGATTTTCGTTTTTTAATGAGATAATAGTTTTTGATAACCTTGATATCCTGCACAATAAGTAATCACACCCAGAGTGAGATCAGAGAGCTTGTCAGCATGACGGAAAACCCCTTTTGACGAAGAGTGCATAAAGGCTTGGAAGATAAATCAACCTTTAGACCACTTTCTGAGGCATTAGCTACATGTTAGAAAGGGTTGAAACTTTGAACCTCAACACAAGGTGAAGAAATAAACTCACCTTTCTTTAGACCAGAGAGACGAAGAGCTGCAGCTCATGTCCAATGTGGTCCGAATCCTGAATACCAATTCGAGGATCTAATTAGCTGTCCTAAGTATGGTATCTAGGAAAGTGAATTCAAGTAGAACCATCCTATTACTCTCTTCAAACCATCGTCTACTACATTGCTCTCATAACCCCACTGGGGATCATCGACACAGCTGATTAGCCTATCTTCAGAGGACCAATCTTCCAGAACGAGTGGAAGGCAACACCACCTTTAAGTTCTGCTCCAGACTACATAACAAGTCATTGAAGCCACGGACAAGAAGGACATTGTGACTTCAAGTCCAGGAAAGTCCAGGAAAGGCCAACCGAACCCCTTTCTGAGAAGGCTAAATAAGATAAACGACGAACGAAGGCATTTCACACGTAAACACCTTCATGATATCTTACTCCAAATGGGCGGTGGTTTGTGTGCAAAGTATATGATTAGTGGGAGAATAGTTACAGAATGTATCCACAATAAGTGTCCATTTTTCTCTATCTCTCTTTTTCCCCCATCTCCTTGTAATCAGCGTCATGTTTTGTCAGCCCACTAGGGACCTTTGTCTCATGTAAATTATGTATGTTTATTCTGTGTTATGACTTAGTACTGAATCATGGGGAGGGATGACATTTTTGCAGATCCAAGAAGGTTACGATTGTTCAGAATGATGATATGACGAGAGGTTATGATTAATATGTTGACTGTTTTATGGATGTTATAGGTAAAGACCTTATAGAGTTTAATTCGGGAGATGGTAACTCTTTAAACAACTTCTTCCATGGTGCCCCAAATCCTAATGAGTTAATTGTTACATTATTACATTACTAGTGGATTAAATAAATAACAGTCATTAGATTAATGAAGGTAAAGTCACGACAGAGCTTTAATCCTCCCTTCTCAGTCTTTGCCTGTAATCTCGCTAGTTTCACCCTGGCCCTTTTACCAACCCAAATAAACTTGAATCATTTTGTCTATGGATTTAAACGTATAGACAGGTATGGATAGTGTTAACATGCTGATGACGCAACTCAGTTTAGGAGCTATGACCATCTTTATAACCTGTATCCTACCCCATAATGAGATTTGTATCTTATCTCAGCTCTGAAACTGGAGTTGAATTTTGTTCAATTGTGGGTCAAGGTTTTCAGATACCTCCAGTTTTGAGGGACTCATTGAAACCTCCAGCTGAGGAGGTCATTTCTCAGACAATGTTTTGATAGAGGCATTACTTCCGATTTTGTCCAGTTTACTTTATAGCCCGATATCTCTGACAATGCATTTACTAGATCCAGTAAAGGCGATATGTAGAGTTGGGGGTTTGACAATAGTAATATGTTGTCTGCATAAAGCAGTAGTTTATTCTCCCTACCTCCCATATTAACCCCTTTCATTGTCTTTTTTATTTATTTATTTATTTAACCTTTATTTAACCAGGTAGGCAAGTTGAGAACAAGTTCTCATTTACAATTGCGACCTGGCCAAGATAAAGCAAAGCAGTTCGACAGATACAACGACACAGAGTTACACATGGAGTAAAACAAACATACAGTCAATAATACAGTATAAACAAGTCTATATACAATGTGAGCAAATGAGGTGAGAAGGGAGGTAAAGGCAAAAAAGGCCATGGTGGCAAAGTAAATACAATATAGCAAGTAAAACACTGGAATGGTAGTTTTGCAATGGAAGAATGTGCAAAGTAGAAATAAAATTAATGGGGTGCAAAGGAGCAAAATAAATAAATAAATAAAAATTAAATACAGTTGGGAAAGAGGTAGTTGTTTGGGCTAAATTATAGGTGGGCTATGTACAGGTGCAGTAATCTGTGAGCTGCTCTGACAGTTGGTGCTTAAAGCTAGTGAGGGAGATAAGTGTTTCCAGTTTCAGAGATTTTTGTAGTTCGTTCCAGTCATTGGCAGCAGAGAACTGGAAGGAGAGGCGGCCAAAGAAAGAATTGGTTTTGGGGGTGACTAGAGAGATATACCTGCTGGAGCGTGTGCTACAGGTGGGAGATGCTATGGTGACCAGCGAGCTGAGATAAGGGGGACTTTACCTAGCAGGGTCTTGTAGATGACATGGAGCCAGTGGGTTTGGCGACGAGTATGAAGCGAGGGCCAGCCAACGAGAGCGTACAGGTCGCAATGGTGGGTAGTATATGGGGCTTTGGTGACAAAACGGATTGCACTGTGATAGACTGCATCCAATTTGTTGAGTAGGGTATTGGAGGCTATTTTGTAAATGACATCGCCAAAGTCGAGGATTGGTAGGATGGTCAGTTTTACAAGGGTATGTTTGGCAGCATGAGTGAAGGATGCTTTGTTGCGAAATAGGAAGCCAATTCTAGATTTAACTTTGGATTGGAGATGTTTGATATGGGTCTGGAAGGAGAGTTTACAGTCTAACCAGACACCTAAGTATTTGTAGTTGTCCACGTATTCTAAGTCAGAGCCGTCCTGAGTAGTGATGTTGGACAGGCGGGTAGGTGCAGGTAGCGATCGGTTGAAGAGCATGCATTTAGTTTTACTTGTATTTAAGAGCAATTGGAGGCCACGGAAGGAGAGTTGTATGGCATTGAAGCTTGCCTGGAGGGTTGTTAACACAGTGTCCAAAGAAGGGCCGGAAGTATACAGAATGGTGTCGTCTGCGTAGAGGTGGATCAGAGACTCACCAGCAGCAAGAGCGACCTCATTGATGTATACAGAGAAGAGAGTCGGTCCAAGAATTGAACCCTGTGGCACCCCCATAGAGACTGCCAGAGTTCCGGACAGCAGACCCTCCGATTTGACACACTGAACTCTATCAGAGAAGTAGTTGGTGAACCAGGCGAGGCAATCATTTGAGAAACCAAGGCTGTCGAGTCTGCCGATGAGGATGTGGTGATTGACAGAGTCGAAAGCCTTGGCCAGATCAATGAATACGGCTGCACAGTAATGTTTCTTATCGATGGCGGTTAACATATCGTTTAGGACCTTGAGCATGGCTGAGGTGCACCCATGACCAGCTCTGAAACCAGATTGCATAGCAGAGAAGGTATGGTGAGATTCGAAATGGTCGGTAATCTGTTTGTTGACTTGGCTTTCGAAGACCTTAGAAAGGCACGGTAGGATAGATATAGGTCTGTAGCAGTTTGGGTCAAGAGTGTCCCCCCCTTTGAAGAGGGGGATGACCGCAGCTGCTTTCCAATCTTTGGGAATCTCAGACGACACGAAAGAGAGGTTGAACAGGCTAGTAATAGGGGTGGCAACAATTTCGGCAGATCATTTTAGAAAGAAAGGGTCCAGATTGTCTAGCCCGGCTGATTTGTAGGGGTCCAGATTTTGCAGCTCTTTCAGAACATCAGCTGAATGGATTTGGGAGAAGGAGAAATGGGGAAGGCTTGGGCGAGTTGCTGTTGGGGGTGCAGTGCTGTTGACCGGGGTAGGAGTAGCCAGGTGGAAAGCATGGCCAGCCGTAGAAAAATGCTTATTGAAATTCTCAATTATGGTGGATTTATCAGTGGTGACAGTGTTTCCTATCTTCAGTGCAGTGGGCAGCTGGGAGGAGGTGTTCTTATTCTCCATGGACTTTACAGTGTCCCAGAACTTTTTGAGTTAGTGTTGCAGGAAGCAAATTTCTGCTTGAAAAAGCTAGCCTTGACTTTTCTAACTGCCTGTGTATAATGGTTTCTAGCTTCCCTGAACAGCTGCATATCACAGGGGCTGTTCGATGCTAATGCAGAACGCCATAGGATGTTTTTGTGTTGGTTAAGGGCAGTCAGGTCTGGGGAGAACCAAGGGCTATATCTGTTCCTGGTTCTAAATTTCTTGAATGGGGCATGTTTATTTAAGATGGTTAGGAAGGCATTTAAAAAAAATATCCAGGCATCCTCTACTGACGGGATGAGATCAATATCCTTCCAGGATACCCCGGCCAGGTCGATTAGAAAGGCCTGCTCGCAGAAGTGTTTCAGGGAGCGTTTTACAGTGATGAGTGGAGGTTGTTTGACCGCTGACCTATTACAGATGCAGGCAATGAGGCAGTGATCGCTGAGATCTTGGTTGAAGACAGCAGAGGTGTATTTAGAGGGGAAGTTGGTTAGGATGATATCTATGAGGGTGCCCGTGTTTAAGGCTTTGGGGAGGTACCTGGTAGGTTCATTGATAATTTGTGTGAGATTGAGGTCATCAAGTTTAGATTGTAGGATGGCTGGGGTGTTAAGCATGTTCCAGTTTAGGTCGCCTAGCAGCACGAACTCTGAAGATAGATGGGAGGCAATCAGTTCACATATGGTGTCCAGAGCACAGCTGGGGGCAGAGGGTGGTCTATAGCAGGTGGCAACGGTGAGAGACTTGTTTTTAGAGAGGTGGATTTTTAAAAGTAGAAGTTCAAATTGTTTGGGTACAGACCTGGATAGTAGGACAGAACTCTGCAGGCTATCTTTGCAGTAGATTGCAACACCGCCCCCTTTGGCAGTTCTATCTTGTCTGAAAATGTTGTAGTTTGGAATTAAAATTTCTGAATTTTTGGTGGTCTTCCTAAGCCAGGATTCAGACACAGCTAGAACATCCGTGTGCTAAAGTGTGTGCTAAAGTGTGAATAGAACAAACTTAGGGAGGAGGCTTCTAATGTTAACATGGATGAAACCAAGGCTACTGCGGTTACAGAAGTCGTCAAAAGAGAGCGCCTGGGGAATAGGAGTGGAGCTAGGCACTGCAGGGCCTGGATTCACCTCTACATCGCCAGAGGAACATAGAAGGAGTAGAATAAGGGTACGGCTAAAAGCTATGAGAATTGGTCGTCTAGAACGTCTGGAACATAGAGTAAAGGGAGGTTTCTGGGGGCGGTAACATAGCATCAAGGTATAATGTACAGACAAAGGTATGGTAGTATGTGAATACAGTGGAGGTAAACCTAGGTATTGAGTGATGAAGAGAGAGATATTGTCTCTAGAAACATCATTGAAACCAGGAGATGTCATTGCATGTGTGGGTGGTGGAACTAATAGGTTGGATAAGGTATAGTGAGCAGGACTAGAGGCTCTACAGTGAAATAAGCCAATAAACACTAACCAGAACAGCAATGGACAAGACATATTGACATTAAGGAGAGGCATGCTTAGTCGAGTGATCAAAAGGGTCCAGTGAGTGGAGAGGTTGGTTGGGGGTCACGGCGATTTAGACAGCTAGCCAGGCCATCGGTAGCTAGCTAGCATAGGATGGAGGTCTGTTGTTAGCCACCTCTTGCGTTCCGTCAGTAGATTAGTGGGGTTCCGTGTGGTAGAGGGGATTAATCCAAATCACACAACAACAACAAAAATAAAAACAATAGATATAGTTATAGAGGCCCAAGAAGAAAACATAATAATAATAAAAATAAATAAATTGTCCGATTGTCTATTCAGATAGCAGCCGGTAAGACAGCTAACGGTTAGCAGGCCGCAGATGGGCGTTCAGGTAACGTCGCGACGGAGGAGCCAGCCGGATCTCCTTCGGGTAGATAACGTCGGCAGTCCAGTTGTGAAGGCCCGGTGGCGCTCCGCGTAGGCAGTAAAACGGGTCCGGATAGGTGACTGCAGCCCAGGAGTGATTGATGGAACTCAGGAGTGATTGACGGAGCTGGTTAGCTCCGGAATAATTGATGTTTGCTCCGGAATCGACGAAGGCCGATAGTCACACGGATAGCAGCTAGCTAGCTGTGAGATCCGGGTATGAATGTCCAGAGAGCAGTCGAAATCTAGGGACATGGAGAGAAAAATTGGTCCGGTATGTTCCGTTCCGAGCCGCGCTGTGCTGTACAGAACTGGCGATAGATTTTCGAGCTAAAGGATAGCTGATGACCACAAACCGTGGTTAGCTGAATACTAACGAATTGCCAGTAAAGAAGCTAACTAGCTTCTGAACTAGCTTCTGGATTAGCTTCTGGCTAGTTTCAGGCTAGCTTCTTGGAGTTTCTGGCTAGCTTCTTGGAGGATTACAGATTTGAGGTAAATAATACTTTTTTATAAATATAAATTGGTGAGGCGGGTTGCAGGAGAGTGTTTTGAAGATGAGTTGATGGAAAATAAAAATAAAATGTATGTGAAAAAAGTTGTAAATATATATATATACAGGACACGACAAGACGAGGACAAAAGACGTCTGAACTGCAATGCCACCTTGGAGAGATTTGATGATGATGGGCTAATGGTTCTAACACTATAATAAATAGGAGAGGTGAGAGACAGTCACATTGTTTCACATTGAAAATGAAGATGATCGTTTGGGGTCGTTGTACAAAAATAAAAAAATATTCTGAAAGCCCTGTACAAAATCCAAATGTATGTATAGTACAATGCAGGTAATCCCACTCCCAACCCACCCTATCAACGGCTTTCTCTGCGTCTAGGGATAAGGCTGCCACTGAAGTATCCAAATATTTTGCATTCCAGATAACATGCAATAGGCACTAAGATTATCAGATGAAGTTCTGCCTTTCACAAATCCCACCTGCTCTGGATGATTTTCTTAATGTTATGATTCACCCTCATAGCCAAAGGTTTTATCACAATTTATCAAAGAAATTGGACGGTAGCTCCCACGCTCATGGGGATCCTTTTTGAGGATTAGGGTTATTACTGCATCACCCATAGAAGGTGGGAGCTCACCTGTGTCAATCAATGTGTTAAATGTTTTCAATATTTCTGGGCTAAACTGCTGTTGTGGAAATTCTTACACAGGGACACTCAAAGTCAATCTTAATATGAATCGTTGTTTATTATTTTGTTTAATTCATGTGACCGGCCAATACTGGTTCATAACATGTAACAAACCAATACCGCACAAGGCTTCTTCTCTAACACCTTGAAACTGAGATATATCTTTCGTTCTCAAAACAAGGTCTGGGCGTACTGTCATATTGCAGATACTGATAATGAGGATTTGTTCAGTCAGCCACTTGCATGAACACAAAAATTGGTTCATAGAACAGCACATGAATAGAACATATAAATGAGTTATAAGAAAAGCACATGTATAGATATCACTGGGTATCCCATCCAACCCTGGAGTTTTACGACTGGGTGCTTGTCTTATAGATTCGGTCAATTCCTGTCTTCCTTTGTTAGTTGAGGAAGGTTCAAATTCTGAAAGAATGTCTCTGATTTCTGCATATCTAAAGGACCGTCTGAAGTATAAAGTTCCTGATATATATCTCAAAATATATTGTTTATTTCTTTATGATTGGTAATCAGCTTGCCTGTCTTATTTTTGATTCAACCTACTTGCTGATCTGTTTCTCTAGATTTGTTACGGTTTTCTTGCAGTGAAGGAGAGTCGGGCCAAAATGCAGCGTGGTATTCTTGATACATATTTAATGACGATGAAAAAACGTACAATACAAAAACAACAACCGTAACGTGAAAACCTATACAGCCTATCTGTTGCAAACAAACACAGAGACAGGAACAATCACCCACAAAACACTCAAATATGGCTGCCTAAATATGGTTCCCAATCAGAGACAACGATAATCACCTGCCTCTGATTGAGAACCACTTCAGGCAACCATAGACTTTTCTAGATAACCCTACTAAGCCACAATCCCAATACCTATTAAAACCCCAAGACAAAACACACCACATAATAAACCCATGTCACACCCTGGCCTGACCAAAATAATAAAGAAAACACAAAATACCAAGACCAGGGCGTGACAAGATTTCAATTGACAGGCCAAAAGTTTTCCTGCATTCTCACCTGATTCGTACCATCTCTGCTTCAGCCTGAACAGGGAATATTCCGCTTTTTTACTGAATAAAGCATTCAGCTCATATTTGGTTTTCGTCAGATTTACTAGAGAAATGTTGTTAGGATTGGACCAATATTCCCTCTCCAGCATTTTGAGCTCTGTTTCAAGTTTATACATTTTCTGTTTATCTAATTTCTAAATAGTAGCTGATCGTTGTATCATTACTCCGTGTGTGTAAGCTTTAAATGCTTCCCAGACATGCACCTGTTTCGCATGATTGAAGTTTGTTTCAAAGAATATCGTAAAGTGTGTTTTAAGGAATTCGCAAAACGCCTCGTCCTGTAAGAGGCTGGTGTTCAATCGCCAACATTTACATTTTTCTCTTCTCCTATTCTAAAAGTCAGATCAATGGGTGCATGATCTGTCAAAGCTATCGTGCCCACACTGCAAGCACTCACTTTATCTATGAGAGTGTGTGAGATCAGAAATGAGTCGATGCGTAAACAAACAGTGTGCCTATTCGAAAAGAATGTGTAATCGCGAGTGGATGGATTGATCAATCTCCATATATCATAAAGACCAGCATTTTTACACAGTGTTTACATTGCTTCTTGAGTTTGAGTTCCTGGTTAGGCCAGTTTGGATTTATCTAAAACTGCATCAGGGACCTGATTATAGTACCAGAGGAAAAATAACCAAAATCCAGTATTATTTTGTTAAGTTGAAGGAAGAAGTCTGGATCCTCCTCACTCAGAGCATAAATATTTCACAATATCATATTTTGTCCTGAAAACGTCCCTCTTCGCCCTTAAACTCTTTTTCCACTTGAACATTTATACTTAGAATAGAGACACCTCTTTTTTAGAGGGTTGAATATATTATGGTAAGCACTGCCCACCCATCTGTCTCCCACACTAGGAGCATCCTTTTCCAGCAGGTGGGTCTCTTGGAACATCTAAAAAAAAATTAACCTAATCCGTTCACATTCCACGACGTAACTTTCATCACATTGGTCGTCATATCTGAAAGGTTGTAAATATATTATTACCAAAACATGACGAGTGTTAGAATACTTGAAATCAATGCGTTTCTGATAGCCACTGCTATCCAATCAAAGAAAGTGAACCACTGGTAGTGCCCCCCACCTAGAACACTAAACTTCCCATAGAACAAATATATCATAAACATATCTCAACCCCATAAGATACAAAAAAAAATATCTTCCTCCCCCCTAAACTAGGCCTTGATCTGTGTGAAGTGTCCCGAGGGCTTCCGAGCACTTATGCTCCTACTAGAATAAGAACGTTTTACCAATGCCAAATATTAGGCATAACCATATCCATTTTCAAATGACATAGATCAACCAGAAACACTGAACATAAAGACAGGCTGATCATTATTCTCACAAACAGAAGAGATGACCTTTCTCATGTAGACTGATAATAGCTGACTAATTCCATAAGGCAGGAATGTAAGCAGAGAACAAACACAAAAGGGAGAACGGTATAGGTCATAATAATGATAAAAAAAGCAAACATTTTGGGTTGTGCCCATCACACGCATGGCATCAACATGCCTGTTGTGGCCTATATTGACCCACTATTGCTGTTATATGAGTGAAAAGTTAAAATAGTAGATACAGTGGGGAGAACAAGTATTTGATACACTGCCGATTTTGCAGGTTTTCCGACTTCCAAAGCATGTAGAAGTCTGTAATCTTTATCATAGGTACACTTCAACTGTGAGAGACGGAATCTAAAACAAAAATCCAGAAAATCACATTGTATGATTTTTAAGTAATTAATTTGCATTTTATTGCATGACATAAGTATTTGATCAGCTACCAACCAGTAAGAATTCCGGCTCTCACAGACCTGTTAGTTTTTCTTTAAAAAGCCCATACCGTTCTCCACCCATTACCTGTATTAACTGCACCTGTTTGAACTCGTTACCTGAATAAAAGACACCTGTCCACACACTCAAACAGACTCCAACCTCTCCACAATGGCCAAGACCAGAGAGCTGTGAAAGGACATCAGGGTTAAATTGTAGACCTGCACAAGGCTGGGATGGGCTACAGGACAATAGGCAAGCAGCTTGGTGAGAAGGCAACAACTGTTGACACAATTATTAGAAAATGGAAAAAGTTCAAGATGACGGTCAATCACCCTCGGTCTGGGGCTACATGCAAGATCTGACCTCGTGGGGCATCAATGATCATGAGGAAGGTGGGGGATCAGCCCAGAACTACTCGGCAGGACCTGGTCAATGACCTGAAGAGAGCTGGGACCACAGTCTCAAAGAAAACCATTAGTAACACACTACGCCGCCATGGATTAAAATCCTGCAGCGCACGCAAGGTCCCCTGCTCAAGCCAGCGTATGTCCAGGCCCATCTGAAGTTTGCCAATGATCATCTGGATGATCCAGAAGAGGAATGGGAGAAGGTCATGTGGTCTGATGAAACTCGCCATGTTTGGAGAATGAAGAAGGGTGAGTACAACCCCAAGAACACCATCCCAACTATGAAGTATGGAGGTGGAAGCATCATTCTTTGGGGATGCTTTTCTGCAAAGGGGACAGGACGACTGCACCGTATTGAGGGGAGGATGGATGGGGCCATATATTGCGAGATTTTGGCCAACAACCTCCTTCCCTCAGTAAGAGCATTGAAGATGGGTCGTGGCTGGGTCTTCCAGCATGACAACGACCCAAAACACACAGCCAGGGTCACTAAGGAGTGGCTCCGCACGACGCATCTCAAGATCCTGGAGTGGCCTAGCCAGTCTCCAGACCTGAACCCAATAGAAAATCTTTGGAGGGAACTGAAAGTTTGTATTGCCCAGCGACAGCCCTGAAACCTGAAGGATCTGGAGAAGGTCTGTATGGAGGAGTGGGCCAAAATCCTTGCTGCAGTGTGTGCAAACCTGGTCAAGAACTACAGGAAACGTATGATCTCTGTAATTGCAAACAAAGGTTTCTGTACCAAATATCAAGTTCTGCTTTTATGATGTATCAAATACTTATTCCATGCAATAAAATGCAAATGAATTACTTAAAAATCATACAATGTGACTTTCTGGATTTTTGTTTTAGATTCCGTCTCTCACAGTTGAATTGTACCTATGATAAAAAAATTACATACCTCTACATGCTTTGTAAGTAGGAAAACCTGCAAAATCGGCAGTGTATCAAATACTTGTTCTCCCCACTGTATGTTTATCCCCAGTATAATCATAAAACAGAATGATATGCCTGGACTATAATCCTGCTTAATCTAGTACGATAATGATATCAACTGTAAACCAGAAAGATACATTACAGGCAGAATTCGCAGAATAAATAAATAAATAAACCTTACTTTGCTACCTGACAACTTTAAGGTTTTTACTTTTTAATTACCGTTTATATTTCCAGTTTTTCCATCACTCAACTTTTTTTTTTTATTCAACTTTTTCACTCCGGACGCTTTATATGGACATCGCTTACTTCTCGCTTACTTCCGGCGCCGACAGAGATGGCCGCCTCGCTTCGCGTTCCTAGGAAACTATGCAGTTTTTTGTTTTTTTACGTGTTATTTCTTACACTAGTACCCCAGGTCATCTTAGGTTTCTTTACATACAGCCGAGAAGAACTACTGAATATAAGATCAGCGTCAACTCACCATCAGTACGACCAAGAATATGTTTTTCGCGATGCGGATCCGGTGTTCTGCCTCACAACCAGTGTAACCGAGTGGATCACATGCAGCGACCAAAAAAAAAAAAAAAACGACTCAGAAAAAGAGGGAAACGAAGCGGTCTTCTGGTCAGACTCCGGAGACGGGCACATCGTGCACCACTCCCTAGCATTCTTCTTGCCAATGTCCAGTCTCTTGACAACAAGGTTGATGAAATCCGAGCAAGGGTAGCATTCCAGAGGGACATCAGAGACTGTAACGTTCTTTGCTTCACGGAAACATGGCTAACTGGAGAGACGCAATCCGAAGCGGTGCAGCCAGCGGGTTTCTCCACGCATCGCGCCGACAGAAACAAACATCTTTCTGGTAAGAAGAGGGGCGGGGGCGTATGTCTTATGGCCAACGTGACATGGTGTGATGAAAGAAACATACAGGAACTCAAATCCTTCTGTTCACCTGATTTAGAATTCCTCACAATCAAATGTAGACCGCATTATCTACCAAGAGAATTCTCTTCGATTATAATCACAGCCGTATATATCCCCCAAGCAGACACATCGATGGCTCTGAACGAACTTTATTTAACTCTCTGCAAACTGGAAACGATTTATCCGGAGGCTGCATTCATTGTAGCTGGGGATTTTAACAAGGCTAATCTGAAAACAAGACTCCCTAAATTTTATCAGCATATCGATTGCGCAACCAGGGGTGGAAAGACCCTGGATCATTGTTACTCTAACTTCCGCGACGCATATAAGGCCCTGCCCCGCCCCCTTTCGGAAAAGCTGACCACGACTCCATTTTGTTGATCCCTGCCTACAGACAGAAACTAAAACAAGAAGCTCCCACGCTGAGGTCTGTCCAACGCTGGTCCGACCAAGCTGACTCCACACTCCAAGACTGCTTCCATCACGTGGACTGGGAGATGTTTCGTATTGCGTCAGACAACAACATTGACGAATACGCTGATACGGTGTGCGAGTTCATTAGAACGTGCGTTGAAGATGTCGTTCCCATAGCAACGATTAAAACATTCCCTAACCAGAAACCGTGGATTGATGGCAGCATTCGTGTGAAACTGAAGGCACGAACCACTGCTTTTAATCAGGGCAAGGTGTCTGGTAACATGACTGAATACAAACAGTGCAGCTATTCCCTCCGCAAGGCTATCAAACAAGCTAAGCGCCAGTACAGAGACAAAGTAGAATCTCAATTCAACGGCTCAGACACAAGAGGTATGTGGCAGGGTCTACAGTCAATCACGGACTACAGGAAGAAACCCAGCCCAGTCACGGACCAGGATGTCTTGCTCCCAGGCAGACTAAATAACTTTTTGCCCGCTTTGAGGACAATACAGTGCCACTGACACGGCCTGCAACGGAAACATGCGGTCTCTCCTTCACTGCAGCCGAAGTGAGTAAGACATTTAAACGTGTTAACCCTCGCAAGGCTGCAGGCCCAGACGGCATCCCCAGCCGCGCCCTCAGAGCATGCGCAGACCAGCTGGCCGGTGTGTTTACGGACATATTCAATCAATCCCTATACCAGTCTGCTGTTCCCACATGCTTCAAGAGGGCCACCATTGTTCCTGTTCCCAAGAAAGCTAAGGTAACTGAGCTAAACGACTACCGCCCGTAGCACTCACATCCGTCATCATGAAGTGCTTTGAGAGACTAGTCAAGGACCATATCACCTCCACCCTACCTGACACCCTTGACCCACTCCAATTTGCTTACCGCCCAAATAGGTCCACAGACGATGCAATCTCAACCACACTGCACACTGCCCTAACCCATCTGGACAAGAGGAATACCTATGTGAGAATGCTGTTCATCGACTACAGCTCGGCATTCAACACCATAGTACCCTCCAAGCTCGTCATCAAGCTCGAGACCCTGGGTCTCGACCCCGCCCTGTGCAACTGGGTACTGGACTTCCTGACGGGCCGCCCCCAGGTGGTGAGGGTAGGCAACAACATCTCCTCCCCGCTGATCCTCAACACTGGGGCCCCACAAGGGTGCGTTCTGAGCCCTCTCCTGTACTCCCTGTTCACCCACGACTGCGTGGCCATGCACGCTCCAACTCAATCATCAAGTTTGCGGACGACACAACAGTGGTAGGCTTGATTACCAACAACGACGAGACGGCCTACAGGGAGGAGGTGAGGGCCCTCGGAGTGTGGTGTCAGGAAAATAACCTCACACTCAACGTCAACAAAACTAAGGAGATGATTGTGGACTTCAGGAAACAGCAGAGGGAAACCCCCATCCACATCGATGGAACAGTAGTGGAGAGGGTAGCAAGTTTTAAGTTCCTCGGCATACACATCACAGACAAACTGAATTGGTCCACTCACACAGACAGCATCGTGAGGAAGGCGCAGCAGCGCCTCTTCAACCTCAGGAGGCTGAAGAAATTCGGCTTGTCACCAAAAGCACTCACAAACTTCTACAGATGCACAATCGAGAGCATCCTGGCGGGCTGTATCACCGCCTGGTATGGCAACTGCACCGCCCTCAACCGTAAGGCTCTCCAGAGGGTAGTGAGGTCTGCACAACGCATCACCGGGGGCAAACTACCTGCCCTCCAGGACACCTACACCACCCGATGCTACAGGAAGGCCATAAAGATCATCAAGGACACCAACCACCCGAGCCACTGCCTGTTCACCCCGCTGCCATCCAGAAGGCGAGGTCAGTACAGGTGCATCAAAGCTGGGACCGAGAGACTGAAAAACAGCTTCTATCTCAAGGCCATCAGACTGTTAAACAGCCACCACTAACATTGAGTGGCTACTGCCAACACACTGTCAATGACACTGACTCTACTCCAGCCACTTTAATCATGGGAATTGATGGGAAATGATGTAAATATATCACTAGCCACTTTAAACAATGCTACCTTATATAATGTTACTTACCCTACATTGTTCATCTCATATGCATACGTTGATACTGTACTCTATATCATCGACTGCATCCTTATGTAATACATGTATCACTAGCCACTTTAACTATGCCACTTGGTTTACATACTTATCTCATATGTATATACTGTACTCGATATCATCTACTGTATCTTGCCTATGCTGCTCTGTACCATCACTCATTCATATATCCTTATGTACATATTCTTTATCCCCTTACACTGTGTATGACAGTAGTTTTTTTTGGAATTGTTAGTTAGATTACTTGCTCGTTATTACTGCATTGTCGGAACTAGAAGCACAAGCATTTCGCTACACTCGCATTAACATCTGCTAACCATGTGTATGTGACAAATAAAATTTGATTTGATTTGATTTGATTTGATTTGATTTGGATTTGGTTCGTCAGGACCTCCACCAGCCGAAGCTAAGTAGTAACATTAACACGATGCCTTCTAATTGCAGTCGCTGTACTCATAATATACAGGAGAATGATCGCCTTATGGCAAGGATAGCTGTAGTGCAAGCCCAGCTTCAGACGCAATCGTTAGGCAAGGGTAATTTCAGTGTAGGAAAGGATGAAACCGTGTCTGTGCCACCAGTAAGTACAGATAGTAACGTTAGTACAAATCCCCTCGCACGGTCCACACAGCCGGACAACTTTCTCATGGCTTCTGGAGGGAAATGCTGTAGGAATGCTCAACCGGTGTCACTCATTCAGCCGACAACCGGTTTTCCCCATTAAGCAGCGAATCAGAGTCTGAGGCCGAGCCTTCTCTGGTCTCTACTCCTCCCGTTACGGGGTCTGAGACGCCGAAGCTTCCCACCATTAGCTCTGACAAATTGAAAGCCCTAGTCATTGGCGACTCCATCACCCGCAGTATTAGACTTAAAACGAATCATCCAGCGATCATACACTGTTTACCAGGGGGCAGGGCTACCGAAGTTAAGGCTAATCTGAAGATGGTGCTGGCTAAAACTAAAACTGGCGAGTGTAGAGAGTATAGGGATATTGTTATCCACGTCGGCACCAACAATGTTAGGATGAAACAGTCAGAGGTCACCAAGCGCAACATAGCTTCAGCGTGTAAATCAGCTAGAAAGATGTGTCGGCATCGAGTAATTGTCTCGGGCCCCCTTCCAGTTAGGGGGAGTGATGAGCTCTACAGCAGAGTCTCACAAATCAATCGCTGGTTGAAAACTGTTTTCTGCCCCTCCCAAAAGATAGAATTTGTAGATAATTGGCCCTCTTTCTGGGACCCCTCTTTCTGGGACACAAACAGGACCAAGCCTGTTTGTGTCCCAGAATATTTTTTAATATTCTAATTTTAATATTCACATGGAAAAGTCCACAGACCCACTCCAAAAGGCTTTCGGAGCCATCATCGACTCAGTGGGTTTTGTCCATCATGTCTCTGGACTTACTCATTGTCACAGTCATACTCTGGACCTAGTTTTGTCCCATGGAATAAATGTTGTGGATCTTAATGTTTTTCCTCATCATTCTGGACTATCGGACCCCCATTGTATTACGTTTGCAATCGCAACAAATCATCTGCTCAGACCCCAACCAAGGAGCATCCAAAGTCGTGCTATAAATTCTTAGACAACCCAAAGATTCCTTGATGCCCTTCCAGACTCCCTCTGCCTATCCAAGGACGTCAGAGGACAAACATCAGTTAACCAACTAATTGAGGAACTCAATTTATCCTTGCGCAATACCCCAGATGCAGTTGCACCCCTAAAAACTAAAAACAACTTAATTGAGGAAAATAAGAACAATCCGAAATGTCTTTTTGATACTGTCAGAAAGCTAACTAAAAAGCAGCTTTCCCCAAGAGAGGATGGCTTTCACTTCAGCAGTAATAAATTCATGAATTTCTTTGAGGAAAAGATCATGATCATTAGAAAGCAAGTTACGGACTCCTCTTTAAATCTGCGTATTCCTCCAAAGCTCAGTTGTCCTGAGTCTGCACAACTCTGCCAGGACCTAGGATCAAGAGAGACACTCAAGTGTTTTAGTACTATATCTCTTGACACAATGATGAAAATAATCATGGCCTCTAAACCTTCAAGCTGCATACTGGACCCTATTCCAACTAAACTACTGAAAGAGCTGCTTCCTGTGCTTGGCCCTCCTATGTTGAACATAATAAACAACTCTCTATCCACCGGAGTTGTACCAAACTCACTAAAAGTGGCAGTAATAAAGCCTCTCTTGAAAAAGCCAAACCTTGACCCAGAAAATATAAAAAACTTTCGGCCTATATCGAATCTTCCATTCCTCTCAAAAAAAATTTTAAAAGCCTGAAGACAAAAAATTTATGCGAAATGCTTCAGTCTGGTTTTAGACCCCATCATAGCACTGAGACTGCACTTGGGAAGGTGGTAAATTACCTTTTAATGGCGTCAGACCGAGGCTCTGCATCTGTCCTCGTGCTCCTAGACCTTAGTGCTGCTTTTGATACCATCGATCACCACATTCTTTTGGAGAGATTGAAAACCCAAATTGGTCTACACGGACAAGTTCTGGCCTGGTTTAGATATTATCTGTTGGAAAGATATCAGTTTGTCAATTTGAATGGTTTGTCGTCTGAAAAATCAACTGTAAATTTCGGTGTTCCTCAAGGTTCCGTTTTAGGACCACTATTGTTTTCACTATATATTTTACCTCTTGGGGATGTCATTCGAAAACATGATGTTCATTTTCACTGCTATGCGGATGACACACAACTGTACATTTCAATGAAACATGGTGAAGCCCCAAAATTGCCCTCGCTAGAAGCTTGTGTTTCAGACATAAGGAAGTGGATGGCTGCAAACTTTCTACTTTTAAACTCAGACAAAACAGAGATGCTTGTTCTAGGTCCCAAGAAACAAAGAGATCTTCTGTTGAATCTGACATTTAATCTTGATGGTTGTACAGTCGTCTCAAATTAAACTGTGAAGGACCTCGGCGTTATTCTGGTCCCTGATCTCTCTTTTGACTAACATATCAAGACTGTTTTAAGGACAGCTTTTTTCCATCTACGTAACATTGCAAAAATCAGAAACTTTCTGTCCAAAAATTATTCTTAAAAATTAATCCATGCTTTTTTAACTTCTAGGTTAGACTAGAAGTAATGCTTTACTTTCCGGCTACCCAGATAAAGCACTAAATAAACTTCAGTTAGTGCTAAATACGGCTGCTAGAATCCTGACTAGAACCAAAAAATTTGATCATATTACTCCAGTGCTAGCCTCCCTACACTGGCTTCCTGTTAAGGCAAGGGCTGATCAAGGTTTTACTGCTAACCTACAAAGCATTACATGGGCTTGCTCCTACCTATCTTTCCGATTTGGTCCTGCAGTACATACCTACACGTACGCTACGGTCACAAGACGCAGGCCTCCTAATTGTCCCTAGAATTTTTAAGCAAACAGCTGGAGGCAGGGCTTTCTCCTATAGAGCTCCATTTTTGTGGAATGGTCTACCCATGTGAGAGACGCAGACTCGGTCAACCTTTAAGTCTTTACTGAAGACTCATCTCTTCAGTGGGTCATATGATTGAGTGTAGTCTGGCCCAGGAGTGTGAAGGTGAACGGAAAGGCTCTGGAGCAACGAACCGCCCTTGCTGTCTCTGCCTGGCCGGTTCCCCTCTCTCCACTGGGATTCTCTGCCTCTAACCCTATCACAGGGGCTGAATCACTGGCTTACTGGTGCTCTTCCATGCCGTCCCTGGGAGGGGTGTTTCACTTGACTGGGTTGAGTCACTGACGTGATCTTCCTGTCAGGGTTGGCGCCCCCTTGGGTTGTGCCGTGGCGGAGATCTTTGTGGGCTATACTCTGCCTTGTCTCAGGATGGTAAATTGGTGGTTGAAGATATCCCTCTAGTGGTGTGGGCGCTGTGCTTTGGCAAAGTGTGGGTGGGTATATGTCCTGCCTGTTTGGCCCTGGGTTATCATCGGAGGTGGCCACAGTGTCTGCTGACCCCTCCTGTCTCAGCCTCCAGTATTTATGCTGCAGTGGTTTATGTGTCGGGGGGCTAGGGTCAGTCTGTTATATCTGGAGTACTTCTCCTGTCTTATCCGGTGTCCTGTATGAATTTAAGTATGCTCTCTCTAATTCTCTCTTTCTCTCTTTCTTTCTCTCTCTCAGAAGACCTGAGCCCTAGGACCATGCCTCAGGACTACCTGGCATGATAACTCCTTGCTGTCCCCAGTCCACCTGGCTGTGCTGCTGCTCCAGTTTCAACTGTTCTGCCTGCGGCTATGGAACCCTGACCTGTTCACTGGACGTGCTACCTGTCCCAGACCTGCTGTTTTCAACTCTCTAGAGACAGTAGGAGCGGTAGAGATACTCTTAATGATCCGCTATGAAAAGCCAACTGACATTTTCTCCTGAGGTGCTGACTTGCTGCACCCTCGACAACTACTGTGATTATTATTATTTGACCATGCTGGTCATTTATGAACATTTGAACATCTTGGCCATGTTCTGTTATAATATCCACCCGGCACAGCCAGAAGAGGACTAGCCACCCCTCATAGGCTGGTTCCTCTCTAGGTTTCTTCCTAGGTTTTGGCCTTTCTAGGGAGTTTTTCCTAGCCACCGTGCTTCTACACTTGCATTGCTTGCCGTATGGGGTTTTAGGCTGGGTTTCTGTACAGCACTTTGAGATATCAGCTGATGTAAGAAGGGCTATATAAATAAAATTGATTTGATTTGAAATACTCAATGAGACTGTTACTCACAACATAGGAAGTTCTCCTATCACCTTAGAGAAAAATGGTAGTCTGTCCGTGATGAACCACCGCCACCATGTGCATCTTCCATAGCCTACCCCGCTACTCAATTTGTTAGGTCTTATTGACGTCCGCCACACACTTCTTTGCCTCCTCTGGGTCTGTGAAACGACGTAATGATCCTCTCACTGTAACCCAGAACACGGCAGGATATTGCAACGAGTATTTCAGCCCCCGTTTCATGCATATATGCCTCACCTCCGTGGACACATTTCTCTTGTCCTGAACCTCCTCGGGAGAGTCAGGGAAAAACCTTGGTCCCTTTCCAGTGAAAAGTCCTAAGTTAGTTTGCTCTGAGCCGGACCTTCTCCCTGTCAGGTTATCGTTAGAATTTCACCAGGATAGGCTGGGGGTGCGTGGGGCTGTTCCTGGGCGCAGTGCCGATGGGTTCTCTTGATGGTCATGTTAACATCCTCCTGTGTGTTATCAAATAGATTGAGTAAAATGTATTTCACACAACCCACCATATTTATGTGAATTTTAAACCCCACTGATCCGAAGTGTGTTTCTCCGGACTGTATTTTTCCCTGTATTAAAGTCATTCGAGTTTTTCGATCCGTCTCCATTTTTTCAACAGTGTCTTTTAGGCGGTTGTTCTTGCCCTCCAAGGTTGATGTCCTCACTTCTATTTTGTCGAGAATATTGACTTTTGTTTACAATGAGCCCACTGCATGTTTTATTTCAGCCACACCTTCACCCACTTTCGCAATTTTCTCCATTCAAGATTTTTGTTGATTTTATTTTTTTAAATCTCATTTCGAACTGGGTCATCCGACTGTTCTTCTCCGCCATTTTCCTTGCCAGCTGCAGGTAGAGAAGACATTTTCGTGTCGTCTCTACCTGCAGTGTCTGCTTTTTTGCGTTTCTAAGTCGTTTTTCCATGTGACTGATATATTGGACAATTAGTTAACAAAATGTGTAACTAGGCTTTGAATAATTTGTTCGAATATAGTTGAAGCTACACAGCCTCTTTAGTTAGCTGCTGCTCCTCTCCACATTGTAGCTGTAACCTGTATTTCATTTTTTCCAAAAACATGTTTTAATTTTGTCATTATGGGGTACTGTGTGCAGGTGGGTGAATTCAGGGTGCACCACAACAAAATGTGAATAAGTAAAGAGGCATGAATACTTTCTGAAGTCACTGTAGCTGAGTCACATCACACACTACACATAAGGCTACATTCAGGGGTTAAATTGGGAATTCAGAGGGTTAGAATTTGTTTTTTAGGATAACTCCATAGAGAATGATAGAGGCCTCTAGTGGCATTGAGGGCTTCCAACATGCTTCCGCCATTTTAAAGCAGTCAAAGTAATCAACTGGGTGGAGATTCCTATGAGTTGTAGCCTTAATGATGCTGCTCATGCTGTCGCAGATGCTATAATGGCACAGATATGAAGATGAGTCCTCTATCTATCTCTATGACTAACCCTAACAACTTCATGTCCACTCCCCAGCTCAACCCTAAACCTAGCTTCATATCCACTTCCCAGCTCAACCCCTAGCCATAAACCTAGCCATAACCCTGAACCAGTTACAGTATATGACAGACAGACTGAAAGACATGCAGGCAGGAAGGCAGACAGACTGCCAGATGGACAGACAGACAGACAGACTGCCAGACGAGAGGGGATACATTCACATCCCTAGTCAAATATGAGATGCATATTCCAGCAGAGTTCCCACCTGCTTATTCAGAGCAACCATTATACTGGCAGCCTGCAGGGGATAGATATGCATACAAACTTGCCAGCTGCCTCCTCCTTCAAGGACACACTGACAGCTGATCTATGTCCACAATTATAAGTGGATGTAGTTTCCACACACTTGCACATTCCTGTACGCTCCCTCCATAACACAGTAGGGGATCCATTCTGGGTTTCTTTATGGAGGCTTTTATCAAAACTATACTAGAAGGCTATTTCATGAGAAGGCTATTTCATGGCTATTTCATGAGAAGGCTACTTCATGGCTATTTCATGAGAAGGCTATTTCATGGCTATTTCATGAGAAGGCTACTTCATGGCTATTTCATGAGAAGGCTATTTCATGGCTATTTCATGAGAAGGCTATTTCATGGCTATTTCATGAGAAGGCTATTTCATGGCTATTTCATGAGAAGGCTATTTCATGGCTATTTCATGAGAAGGCTACTTCATGGCTATTTCATGAGAATGCTATTTCATGGCTATTTCATGAGAAGGCTATTTCATGGCTATTTCATGAGAAGGCTATTTCATGGCTATTTCATGAGAAGGCTATTTCATGGCTATTTCATGAGAAGGCTACTTCATGGCTATTTCATGAGAAGGCTACTTCATGGCTATTTCATGAGAAGGCTATTTCATGGCTATTTCATGAGAAGGCTATTTCATGGCTATTTCATGAGAAGGCTATTTCATGGCTATTTCATGAGAAGGCTATTTCATGGCTATTTCATGAGAAGGCTACTTCATGGCTATTTCATGAGAATGCTATTTCATGGCTATTTCATGAGAAGGCTATTTCATGGCTATTTCATGAGAAGGCTATTTCATGGCTATTTCATGAGAAGGCTATTTCATGGCTATTTCATGAGAAGGCTATTTCATGGCTATTTCATGAGAAGGCTATTTCATGAGTAATTATCAGTTTAGAGTGTAGAACTTGGCAACACTGTTATGTGTGTGTGTGTGTGTGTGTGTGTGTGTGTGTGTGTGTGTGTGTGTGTGTGTGTGTGTGTGTGTGTGTGTGTGTGTGTGTGTGTGTGTGTGTGTGTGTGTGTGTGTGTGTGTGTGTGTGTGTGTGTGTGTGTGTGTGTCTGTAGCTTGGAGTTAAAGATCCTCAGTGGTCAAACCTTGTCACATGAAACGATATATTTAAAGGTATATTCAATGATATGACATCAACATAAACAGCAGGACAACTGCCTTCTTACAGACGTCAACAACAACAACACAATTCAAACCAAAAAAAATACATACTTGACCCCGCACACTGTAATTGGTGGAGATGCCAGCAGTGCCAGACATGTGAGGGGGAAACAGCTCTCTGTTGCCCTCCAGTGTTTCTTATCTCAGGCAGCAAATGCATTGGGGCAGGGACATACAATTGAACTATTGTCGAGTAACAGTCTAAAACTGCTTCCTCTCTCTGTGTGTTCTTTCCCTTGCCTGCACTGACAAATGACAACTGGGAAGGTGAAATACCTGCTTGACATCCTGCATATTGCTTTACCTTATTCTCTATTTTCAGAGGAAACAAGGAAACCACTTTAGACTGTTTCTGTTTGAGAATCATAGTTGTATTATCCTAGGGTCACAAAGAGAGAGGTTTTGGCAGAAAAACTGTGATGCAATACTGTATGTTCTCCTTCTCCACAGGAATCTCTCTCTCTCTTTCTGTCCAACACATTGTAAATAAATCTCCTGGTTCCTTGGAAAGGAGAAAAAAAAGTTCCTTACAGGAATCCCTTCCCACAAGTATCTGACCCTTTTGGGGGAAGGGGTCAGGTGGTGTGTGTGTGTGTGTGTGTGTGTGTGTGTGTGTGTGTGTGTGTGTGTGTGTGTGTGTGTGTGTGTGTGTGTGTGTGTGTGTGTGTGTGTGTGTGTGTGTGTGTGTGTGTGTGTGTGTGTGTGTGTGTGCAAGCGAGAGAGAGAGAGAGAGAGAGAGAGAGAGAGAGAGAGAGAGAGAGAGAGAGAGAGAGAGAGAGAAATATAATACTCTGGAATGTCCACAGCCACAGAAAGCTCATGCAAACTCTCAACATGAAGGTAGGATGATTCACATCGATACACTATTTACTCCTATTTACTATACTCAGTTGATTCCGCAGGTAAAAACAATATTGCTGTATAGTCGTTAGGAATTAAGGCTCAGGCTGTTGGAAAGTTGTGAAATACAAACAGAATTGAATTGCAGCATTTCTCTCCTCTCCTTAGGATCGTCTGTCAGTCCCTCTGATCTGTCTGTCATGGCTCTTCTTTGGGATGTTCTCACCCAGTAATTGTGTGGATCCAGTGCATTGCCAGTGGGGATCCTACGGAGACTGGTCAGAGTGTGATGGCTGCACTAAAACACAGGTTAGAAATCAAACCAATCATCCGAAGTCATGCCTGTGAGCTCCACTGGACTCATGAATGGCAACCAAGTAGCATACAGTGTATTCCCCTTTATTGAAATTAGACCAATGTTGGGGTATATCGATGTGTTTTAGTCTAGGACTCGTGCCATGGTGGTATATGCCCAGTTTGGGGGGAGCCCATGCAGTGGAGGGGCCACTCAGACCCAGCCCTGTGAGACTGCTCGAGGCTGCCCCCTGAAAGAAGGCTGTGGAGGGAGGTTCCGCTGCCGCTCAGGTAATTAAATCAAACTTTATTAACAATGCATTTCAAATCCTCAGTAAGTTTTACAACAGAATGTAAAATAGAGTCAGTAAGAAAAATGTTGAACACAGAACATGAAATATTAACATGCGTGCGTGTGTGTGTTTCCTGTGTGCTACAGGGAAGTGTATCAGCCAGTCTATGGTGTGTAATGGAGATCAGGACTGTGAGGAAGACAACCAGGATGAACTGAAGTGTGGCCCAGACAAGACATTCCCTGTTTGTAACAATGACAAACCACCACCCAATGTTGAGCAACTAGGACTGGGGTGAGAGCTGGGGTATCTTTCTCTCCTTCATCCCCTCCCCCGCTCTCACTCTCTCGCTCGCTCTCTTTCTCTCGCACATTCTCTCACACACACACAATCCTGGGCATCTGTGGTGATGTGCGGTGCCTTCTCCTTGAATTTCCAGGTTTGATTCAGTGACAGGAAAACAGAGAGGAAGTGTGATCAACACTAAGAGCTATGGAGGCCAGTGCAGGACTGTCTTCAGTGGGGACAACAAGGTCCTCTACAGGCTGCCCCAGAGCACTCTGAGGTACAACTTTGAGGTAAAAAGTCCCACAGTTAACATACTTGTGAAAATAAACATTTGTAAAGAGAGCACATAGGACTGAATATATGTAAGAATATAAATTGCAACAGGGTGATCAAATTAAGATCCTACATCTGTATATGATTCCTATCTGTACAGGTCAAAGTTCAGAATGATTTTAGTGATGAATTCTACACCAGCTCCTGGTCCTACGCCAAGGACGTAGTCAAGAGAGAGACAACGACGGGTACAACCACAGGATTCAACAACTATGACTTACATCAGACGGAGAAAAAAAACAGGGTCTGTTGGAGCTGTATGATGAAATGTCTTCTATAAATCTTAGTTTTAATTTGGAGATATGCCGAGCTTAAGAGATGCCTTTCAACAGACCCCTGACCTTTGCAATAGCAGTTCATGTGTGAGGAGGACTCCATTTTATTTAACATCCACTATGTACCTGATATCCATTGTTATCGTTGTTTTCATTCATTGTCTTCCAGAGTTTAGAATTATTGACTCATTATTTAATCTACTTAAAACAAATATTTTCCAAAACTGTGAGAAAGGTATTGTGAGATGATCTATTTTGGTTTGTTTTTGCTCTGTAGAACAACCACCTGTTGGTGGTAAAGAACAACGTGGAGGTGGCTCAGTTCCAGAACCATGCCTCAGGATACCTCTCTCTGTCTGAGGAGTTCTGGAAGGTTCTGGCCACGCTCCCCACTGTGTACGACTACGCTACCTATAGGATGGTGGTGGAGAGGTTTGGAACCCACTACCTGTCTGAGGGGACCCTGGGTGGATACTTCCAAGCCTTACTCAGCATCGACCAGGAAACAGCCACACAGATGGGTGAGACAATTGAGGCAACTCCAGCTGAGACTGAGGCTGCCCTAATGTTGACACTGCAGGCATATCATTCTTGTGACAACAGTAGTGGGAGTAACAGTGCAATAGCTTGAACACATCAACTCTGTTGGTTTACACTGCTTGGTCCAATGGCCCAAGTGGTTGGAAGATGAGGCTCGCAACAGATGGTGAAGAAGACTTTGAACAAAGTAAATCATAACGGTTCAATTAAGCCGTCAGAGCTGAATTGGATGTCCTTTTATATGGTATAGTTTGGTTCCAACTTTTCCTTGGCAAGTGCTGATTTGTTGTTGTTTACCGTTCTCCCTTCTGCTTCTGCAGGCAAGGTCGCGTGGAAGTATAATGAGTGTACCAGGACCAAACACCGGATTCTGTTCGTTTCATGGACAACCGAGAAATGTAGAAATAATAAAAAGGAATATACACTACACAACCCCCCATGTAAGTTTATTTAAGCAACAATGTAAAAACCAAAAGAATTGACGATGTACAATGTAAGATGTGTGAAATTTTACAATGGCTATCAAGTGGTCTCTTACTGTAATTCTGAAGGCTCAAGACTCAATGGAATCAAATGAATCAACAGTATTTATTGATATTTACAGTCAATATACTATGTATATTCACCATACAGAAGCCCTTGTGGTAGCCCATCATGTAATGTAACTGTACAAGCTTCTGCAATGAAATCCTGACCACTCTAATCACTGATGCCTTTATCGCTTTAATAGCCATCAGTAGGTCTGACACGGTAAAGAAGGTGGATGTGGAGGGAGGGGCCACTGCACACATCGCAGCCCTCAAGGCTCTGGACCTCAGCACTCCAGGTAGAAACTGGGATATGTACAAGAACTGGGCGGAGTCTGTGCGGACCTTCCCTGCAGTCATCAAACGAAAGGTGAGAGAGGTACAGGAGAAAGATTATTGGTGGATGAAAACGATATCTGAGCCGGCGTCATTGGTTGAGGGCAAAGCCGTGAATTACACAAGGTGGAGCAAAACAGGTTAAGTAATGAAATGATACATTTAAAAAGGAGTACAGAGTCACGTTACAGCTTTTGAAACAATAGTTCATCCTTTTGTCTTGGGAAAAGGCTTGCTATATTGGTTCCTCCCTGTGTTTGGTGTGAATGGTTCCAGATGAGGCCTCTGTATGAGCTGGTGAAGGAGGTGCAGTGTGCTGGGATGAAGAGGCTCCACCTGAAGCGTGCCATAGAGCAGTACCTGAATGAGAGGCACCCATGCCGCTGCCAGCCCTGCAGGAACAACGGCCTAGTGGTGATGGCTGGGGATAAGTGTAGCTGCATCTGTAAACCTGGGACAGACGGACTGGCCTGTGAGAACGGGAAGGAGGTGGAGGGGCAGGAGGGTAGGTGATATTTGACACGTCGTGTGGATACTCCAGATGATGGCATTTGTGTATTCATTTCTCGCAAACTTGAAGTTTGCTTGGGCGCTTGCATGCATTCTCTACATTCACATCCAGATTACATATGGACCCATATCCCCTCTCTCTCCGCCCTTCCTTTCCCTTTCACTCTTTCACCCCAACTCTACATTCCATCACTCTCTCTGTCCCCCTCCCTCCCTCCCTAAGGGGTGATACATGGCAGCTGGTCTTGCTGGTCTGGCTGGACTTCTTGCTCCGGAGGTCAGAGGTCACGAACACGTGCATGCAGTAACCCCGCCCCTCAGAGAGGCGGCCATCACTGCAACGGAGAGGTCAGGGAGACGACAGGCTGCGATGACGACCAAGATCTGCAATACCTCCAGTCAGAACTACTGCTGCTTCTCTACTTACTTAGTGATACGACTTTATACATGAACACTACACAACAAATAAATGACAAGGCATACTTAACGATAACAAAGACAGCTGACAAGGAAAAACTCTGTCGTTTTGCTCCTGAACAAGGCAGTTAACCCACTGTGTTCTTAACTGACTTGCCGAGTTAAATAAAGGTACAAGTGAAAAAATATTATCCCACTGTTACTGACCTTGCTGAATGCCTGTTTGTTTGTGATTAATTCCAGGACCATGGAGCCTCAGTGCTTTGACCTGACCGTCCCACCTAAGGAGACCTGCAGGAGCCCACCTCCTCTCCCTAATGGCTATGTCCTGGTAGGAATTGATGGACAGATAACCACTAAACTGTCTGTTTCCTTCAGTCCCGCTGCTGGAGAGATACAGGGCATGCAGGCTTTTGCTCTAACCTTGCACTAACACAACTGATTCAGGGATTCAACTAATCCCAATGTCGTTGCGCAAGGCTGGCTCCAAAAGCCTGAACATCATCCTGCTGTTTTGTAGCCGTTTCAACCTCCTTATTATAACGCTGTTCCTCCGTTTGTAGATATCGTCATCTGGATAGGTTGGACTGTGTTTGACCATAATCTGTGCTGTTAAACTCAGGATCCAAAAGATGTGTATCTGGTGGGCAGTAAGATTGAATACACCTGCATAGAGGGCTACCATCTGATTGGAATAAGGATCGCAGAGTGCACTGTTGCTCTGACATGGAGCACACCTTCCAAAGAGTGCAAGAGTAAGTAGTGCTTCAGTGACAACAGCCCTCTGCATTTGCGCCATTTTGATTTGTCAAGAGATTGAAGCTGGAATCTGCATTGGGGGGAAAAAGCGTCAACTGGTTTCCCCAGGCGCTTTCGTTATTGTGTTGTTGTTGTTATTGCACGCACACACACAAGAATCCTTCCCTGGAACACACGCACACGCACACGTACACACAAAACCAAACACACACATCATTATGATAACTTCCCTCACCTTCTTTCAGGCTCCAGGTGCCATGTCCCGTCCCTTCTAAATGATGTCACAGGCTCTCCCTGGCAGCCCACCTATGACATAGGGGAACGTATCCCACTGTCCTGCCCTGAGGGGAGACACATAGTGGGAGACAAAGAGATCATCTGTGACTCCAGTCTGCACTGGTCACCGGACCCCAACACCATCACATGTAGCCAGGGTAGGTTGATGC